>NW_023276806.1:99517979-99817979 GCF_003668045.3 Cricetulus griseus
AGGGTTAGGGAGATAAGCCAATTGCAAGAGTGCCTAAGTTTGATCCTCATAACCCACATTAAAAAACAAAACAAACAAACAAAAAACAGGATGTTGCCAGGCGGTGGTGGCGCATACCTTTAATCCCAGCACTTGGGGGGCAGAGTCTGGCAGATCTCTGTGAGTTCAAGGACAGGCTGATCTACAAAGTGAGTTCTAGGATTGCCAGGGCTGTTACACAGAGAAACCCTATTTCAAAAAATAAAACAAAACATCAACAAAAACAACAAGCCCAGGATGTCACTGTGCATACCTGTAACCCCAGCATTAAAGAATAGCATCACTGGGGCTTGCTGGTCACCAGACTAGCTGAAAAATAGCAAGTGAGAGACCTTATCTTAAGGTGGAGAACAATAGATGAGACACATGGCACACGCGCACGCGTGCGCGCACGCGCGCACACACACACACACACACACACACACACACACACACACACACACACTTTGCTTCTGTGGCCCTCCATAATGCCAGTTTAGCTGTGATGAAAACTTCTCCAAGTAGCTGCCCCATCTTGGAGAAGCCATCCAAGCCAAGAGGAGCCTAACAAGACTGAGTGATGCAGTACAGTGTGGCGTCTTGGATGGGATCCTAGGGAAATGAAGGACATCTGAATACAGTGTAAAGTTCAGTTAATAATAATGTGTCAGTGGTGGTCCATTAGCTGTGACAGATGTAGCGTGCTAATAGAAGATGTAACAGGAGAAACCTCTTGCCCAAGCTTATAGGACAGTCTATGTTAACTTTATAACTTTTACCCTGAAACTACTTGTCATGGTGCCCTAGTTTTATTTCTGTTGCTGTGTTAAAACATCTTGCCCAAAAACAACTAACTGGAGGAAAGGTTTACTTGGGTTATAGTTCCAGGCTACAGTGGACCATTTCAGGAAGTCAAGGCTGGAACAAGTCACATCCCATGCATAGCTAAGAAGAGAGCAGGGAAAGCACCCATGCTTCCCACCTGCTGCTACTTAGCCATCTTTCTCCTCTCCTATACAGTTCAGGACCCCTGCCCAGGGAATGGTGTCACCCACAATGGGCTAGGTCTTCCTACAGCAATTAATGATTGAGACAATCCCTCCCACACACCAGACATACTGGCCAACTGAATAAAGACAACTACTCAATTAAAACTCTTCTGTTGGGCTCAGATGATCCTCAGTGGTCTGGGGTGCAAGCTTCAAACCTGTAGCTGTTTAGTGACAGAGTGGTTCAATTCCACCTTTCAGGCATGAGTATCTATCCCATTTTGCTTCGTAAAACCAGTATTTCCTGGCTTTGGTGGTGCACACCTTTAATCCCAGCACTCGGGAGGCAGAGGCAGGCGGATCTCTGTGAATTCGAGGCCAGCCTGGTTTCCAGAGTGAGTACCAGGATAGGCTCCAAAGCTACACAGAGAAACCCTGTCTCAAAACCACCCCCCCAAAACAAACAAACAAACAAAACAAAAAAACTCTTTCCTTGGAGCTGGAGAAATGCCTCAGCAGTTAAGAGTACTTGCTGCACTTCCAGAGAACTCATGTTTGGTTTCTAATACCCACTTGTAACTCAGTGCCAGGGGCTTCAACACCTTGTGACCTCCACAGGCACTAGACACACATGTGGTTCACATACATACACACACACACACACACACACACACACACACACACACACACACACACACACCCTACCTCTCTTCCCAGGTGATCATAAGTTGTGGCAGGTTGGCATTCACCTCTATCCTACATAGGCTGTGCTGTGTTCTTCCCACCCAAGTATCATATGTTGGGAGTTCCCACTCTCTCTACCTCATTATGTCTATCTTGATTCACAACATGCTGAAAAATAAATAAGGCAAGAATGTTTTAAAAGTTTTATTTACAGCCTTTATGATCATAAATCATTCCACTCCATAGTTCTTTTGCCTTTAAAATAGGAACGAAATTACCTTCCTTGAAGAACTGTGGGAAGCTTTATGGGTAACACAAAGACATCATCTCATAGTCAGCTAATCACATGCAAGATGCCTAGTAGTACACCATAGCCAATAATAGGATTCACTAATGTCACATGGGAAGGAAGGCCTGTCTCTTTCCTTGTTGTCAGTTTTCGTATAAGTAGTTAGTCATTAAACCTGTTGAAGTCAAAAGGGGATGTGTGCCTGTTCCAGGACATCTAGAAATGACAAGTAGCATACCTGCCTCCAACTCTCTAGATGTTTTTTTGTAGAAGCCTGGAGGTGGCAGCTGGAAAGGGGAGGGCCAATAAGCCAGGTTTCTGGAGGGCCACCAGCCATAGGACCCCAAAGGGAATCATTGGTATGGGCTGGGAATGCTGACCAGAAAGAGACCCACAGTCCATTCTCCCACATGCCCTGGAGGGAGAAGATAACACACAGCCTGAAGTGGTGTTCCATCTTTGTTCTTTTGTTCTTCTGTGGTTCAGATTTAATGAGAAGCACGTGATGGGTGTGGCAGGGTGCTGGTGTCTAGGAGTAAGAGCAGAGTGGCCATCCTGTGCCACTCAGGGAGTCTTAAAGTATTTTATTTCTGGATCTTCTCTCTTCTGGGACTTTCCATTCAGAGAAAAATGGTACTAAAAGGCCACTTGCCACCCTTCAGGCCATTCTCACTCCCTCTATAGGCCTCCTTGAGAGGCCTCCACTAGCAGTAGCTGGGCCTATGACAGGCAGGCAGAATCGGTACTGAATCCTCTCCTGAGCCACATGGGCCACAAACCAGCCCCTGCCATAGTTTTCTTAGATACTGACATCAGAGGGGAACTTTGGTGCAGGAACTTATTTGTGACCTCACTGGGCCCCCGGTTTTCACACCTGCTGAGTATTCAAGTAGAAGAAACACAGACTGAGGGTTGAGGTGAGTTCAGGTCCCAGATCTGCAACTAAGCAGTTGTGGGCCCTGTGGGTAATTTCCTCCTCGACCAACAGTAAGGTGAGAGTTTCTGGCCATAACCTATATCCCTTCTCAGCTTTTCTATTTCCTGATTCCATGGCTAAATTTCTGCAGATTTTCTGTGTAGGAACAGAAAAGAGCATGAAATACCCTCTCAGGCGCATCTGAAGATCTAATCTAAATGTTCCTAATTAGTTAGCATTAGTCTTTTGTGAAGGACACTTAGACTAAAAAAGGTTGTTACTTTATCATAATCCGGGGCTCACTATTGGGTGATTTGCGGCAAATTCGCTTGCTTTCACTATTACTGACTGGTTAAATTAGAGACCTCTGTGTAATAGGAGCTGATCTTTCTATCACCGTATATTCAGTTACACCCAGTGTTGTTCCCCAAAGCAGTTACAATAAAATACAATAAACTGGGTAGCTTTTAAATATCAGAAATTTACTTCTACCAATTCCGGAGGTCAAAGTTGAAAATCAAGGTTAGCATCCGGTATCTGTTGAGACGCTGCTTCCATCCCACAGGTGTATCCCTTAACAATAACTTCACGTGGAGGCGGAGCAAGGCAGGCTCTTCCCTTGTTATAGGGTGATAACCCCATTTGTGAGATTCCAGCCTCCTAAGCTAATCAACTCCCAATGATAGATTTTACCAATGACTAAACAGGGAGAACACAAGCATTCAGACCATAGCATGTGGCCTCTGCCCATTAAATAAAAGTATGACCCTCTTTGTCTCCTCCATAGCTTCCTTTAGACATTGCCCGATGAGTCCTATGAGCAATAGGACTACTCTGGGGTATATGCTTAAATGGCAGAAAAAAAAGATAGAAGAAAAGTTAATTAAGAAAATGGCTCTTGAAAAACTTTTTAAAGAAACAATACTAAAATGAAAGTGCAGAAGTGTAGGCCGTCTCTCAAAGCTTCTGTATTTATCCCTACCATCCACAGTACTTTTGATTCTGTAAACAGTCAATAAGGGAAGATGTGCTTTCCCCATGAAGACAACACATGTGGATCCAAGTGATGCTGGATGACTGGGAGTTAAAATGCCATGTTTTCATCATTTCTTAAGAAACACATTCATAGTAAATCAGCCTTAGTGTGGCCCTTGGTACATCAGCCCAGCTCCAGTAACTGGCCCCATCACCATGAGTATATGGACAGCGCAGATTGAACTCAGAGTTGGGAAAGGTTGGAGTGTGGGAGTGGACCTGGGAGGAGCTCAGATGAGAGTGTGATCTATGTTATGCAGTGAATAGGATCAAAATACATTGCATGCATGTATAGAAGCCTTAAGGAATTAATATGAATATTAATAAAAGCATTTTTAAAAAGAAATCAGCCTTAGTCAGTCATCTTTTGCGCTGCAGGTGTGACTTGATGGTAGAGCACTTTTCCAGCATGCACAAGGCTCTGGGTTCCACTTCCACACCAGTAAAAAAAGATTCTTCAACTAGCAAAGACTGTCACAGATACTCTTCCCTTCTCATTTCTACTGTGACATTGTACCAAATGCCAGTGGTAGGATCGTGAGTGTCATCCATGTTGATCACTGTTCTGCAGAAGGGAAACAGAATGAGAATAAAATGGAAATGAGGAAAACCAGAAAAACAGGGCCACTTGGTCCTGGACTTGCCTCTGGCTCCTTCAAGCAGAAGGAAAGGACCAGAGTGTACAAACCTTTCCAGGCCACTTGCCCTGGATGCTGAATTGCTTTAAGGAAACTGTGTGCTTTCTACTTCCATGCCTGTAACTTCCTTGCTACCATATACTGAAATGCTAGCAGGAAGAAAACAGCAATCAGATGTGTTCACAAACAACTGATGTTGTACAAACTGACACTTGATTATAAAACTATATGTTGTTTGTTTCCAGCACATCTTTTATTCCTCTCTCACCCCTGAACATTATCTTAATTCCCCTGGCCAACCTTCTTCATTCTATACCTGGATGGTGAGTTAGTGCAGCCCCTTCTGCTTGCCAATGCTTCATGTGGATACCCAGAGCAAGGCATAGCTCTCCTTGTTACCTTCTTCAGTGAAAGCTTTCATGAGCACATGCTCTCTGCATTCTTGGTAGCCCCACCCCCGTATACTTCAGCCTGTGTGCTTGACCTCAGACCTTTCTTTTGTTTATGTATCCATGTGATTCACTGGATGTGGAAATCCAGGCCTCTATTCTGCCAGATGCTGTTCTAAGCAGAGAAAAATCTCTCCCCACTCCACTCCCCCTCTATCTCCCTTACCAGACCTCTTGTTGTATTGGCTATTTTTATTATGTATCTAGACTTGACTGTTGCTGTTGTCTTAGTTAGAGTCTCTATTGCTGTGAAGAGACACCATGACCACCACAACTCTTATAAAGGAAAACATTTAATTGGGGCTGGGTTACAGTTTTAGAAGTTTAGTCCATTATCCTTGTGGTGGGAAGCAAGGCAGCATGCAAGCAGACATGGTGCTGGAGAAGGAGTTGAGAGTTCTACATCTTGATCCACAGGCAACATGATGTGAACAGTGTGCTACACTGTGCATAGCTTGAGCATTTGAGACCTCAGAGCCCATCCCCAGAGTGACACACTTCCTCCAAAAAGGCCACACCTATTCCAATATGGCCACACCTCCTAATAGTGCACTCCCTGTGGGACCAGCATTCAAACACATGAGTCTGTAGGGGCCATATCTATTCAAACTACTACAGCTGTCTTGCACTGTTTTCTAAGAGGGATCATTTCACTTAAACACTGGAGATAGACATTTTACAAAACAAATAGATTATAGAGTATGAAGGAATATGATTAGACATTAAATAAAAATAAAGCATGTTGAAACGTGTGTGTGTGTGTGTGTGTGTGTGTGTGTGTGTGTGTGTGTGTGTGTGTGTATGAGTGTGGGCTGCAATTTTAAATATGGTGCTGCTCGTAGAGCACACGCCTAGCATGGATGAGACTGGATTCTGCTTCTAGTACTGCAAATAAATAGACTGGGAAAGTGACCTCTGAGCAAGTATAGGAAGGCATAGCCAAATTCAGTAGCCAAACTTCAACAAAGCAGGTGTAAATCCATTAAGTGTGCCTTGTATCTGAGGATCGGACTGAGGGGAGTGGTATGGAGAAAAGCAAGAGACAGATGAGAGTGTGTGGGACAGTTGGAGAAGGTGATATAGAGCCTTGCAAGGGCATAGTCTTTATCTAAGAGAGGTGAGATACAGCTGGACGGCCTGAGAAGAGTGACCTGAATTATAGGGTACAAGGATTGTGTCATCAAGTCATTGAGTGCCTTCCCTTCCTTAAAGCCACCACTTGACAACATGTGACCCTTTCATTCCCAGAGGCAATTACAAACTTGACTTTCCTGGTCCTGCTCAAGAACCATTTCAGTCCTGCTGAGCAAGTCTTCTACATTCCAAGGGAAGGATGGCCCCTCCCATTGCTCCTCCAAATTCTACCCACAAGTCCAAGCTAAAGTTTCTGCTTTTCCAAGTATCCTTTGTCACATCCTGGGGCTGATTTCTCTCAGTTCAGACTTCTTGTTGTATTGATTATTTTAATGATATATTTGAGCTTAATGGTTACACTGTTACATTGCTTCCTAAGCAGGGCATGCAAATATTAGATAAAAGCTTTGTAGGGACTGAAGAGATGGACCAGTAGGTAAAGTGCTTGCCATACAAGTGTGAGGATCTGTGTTCTGATCCCCAGAAGCCACTCAGAGACAGACACAGTAGTACATGTTTGTCATCCCAGCATTCCTACAGCAACATGGGAGGTAGAGACAGGATTCCCCAAAGTTCACAGGACAGCTAGCCTGCCCCATGCAGTGGTGCACAGGAGACTGTCTCAAACAAGGTGGAAGTGGAAGACTGACACCCAGCATTGTCCTTTGTTCATATAGTGCTCGAGCATGCGTGTGCGTGCACGCGCGCGCGCGCGCGCGCACGCACACACACACACACACACACACACACACACAGAGTTTTAAAAATTTGTGCAAGCCTGGGAGGATTCAGGAATCATCTATTTTGACTCTTTCATTTTACAAGTCGGAAAACTGAGTCAGGTCTAGGATATTGCTCATAGTTGCTCAGCTAGTTTAATGTGTTTATAGTCTTTCTCAGTGAAATTAGAAGGCCATGAAGAGATGAAGCCATGTCTTATATTTGTCAGAATCCCTGTGATTATAGTTAAAATGGTATGTAAGTAACAGATACTTATTAAGTTCAATTAAATGTAAAAGTAAATTGAATTTTTGGTTAGTTTTTTTTCAAAAGAACATGATAGGCTTTTAATCCGTCAACAACATCTTGAACTCACAATATTCTGGATGCAGAAAGCCGTGCAAAATACTTCTATGTGAATTGACTTTGGGTTTGAGGAATTTGCTTGTAATTATGGTTAGGTGAAAGAATGAAAAAGTTGTGCTTTTCTAGTCCCCTTACCCCAATAAAATGATACAGAGGTAATTCTATATTTCTGTATGATATACCTATTTTGTTGTTGTTCATGGTGCTTCAGCAGGATTTGTCAAAGCAGTTTGGATTGAAAGCAAGTGATTTTTTTCCTTCCATTCTTTGCCCATAAGCAAAGGCTCTCATGGCAGAATTGCCTCCTTTCAGCTGTTTCTTTGGAAAATTAGTAGTTTTAACTTCAGGCATGAACTTGGATTGTTCATGGATGTTGCTGTCCACACCCCACCCTTTCTGGAGATCTAATTAATGCCCTGATAAGCTCAGACCTGACAGTGCAGCTCTAAGTAACAGTGATGCTGAGGCCCAGGGATACTTGCTTAACAAAACAGACTTCCAAAAGTTTCTGGTCCAAGACACGAAGGTATTATCTGGAACCTTTACAGTGTAGATCCACCCAGACACTGTTTTAATCTTTGCCAATAAACTAAGCACTGTTTTGAGCTTGACTCCTATAACGACCAAAGCCACAGACAAGAGTATGGAAAGTGAATTCCGTTTGCCCTGGCTATGCATGTCCTGCAGCCAAGCAAAGCTCCTGAGGTTTGAAATGACTTGTTGGAGAAATCCTGCTTGTTTGAGAACACATTCACTCTTCAGGTCCAGTGTTAGTGACCCAGTGTCTGGCCTGATGACTAAGCCAGCTCACTTAGCTGACCATGGTGTGATTACAGCTGTTTTAAAAAGGGCAAAATACCCAGATGAGCCAAGTAGCTTGACTTATGGCTACACACTAGCCTCTTACTCCAATTAGTCATGTAACAGATGAATACTAGTGGTCACAAATCCAGACCGAAATAGAAAAGGGTCCATGAACTCATCAGACACAGTCTGGCTGAAAGACAATCCAGATAGTGTTTTTATCTGAAAGATAAAATGAAATATCTTATATTTGGATTATATATTCTAGGAAGTCTCTCACATTTTGTGGTACATCTATGTCTAAATCCAAAACTCCCCTTTATGAGTGTCAAAAGCTTTGCATGTGTATTTTCATACTTAGGATACAATATGACTTTGGAAATTTTCTTCAGATTTCATGTTTCTTCATTCAGATATTATTGACCCTCAGACAAAACTCACTAATTTTTTAGTGCAAAAATTCTATAAAGTTCAGATAATGAATGTATTTCTGTAACAACTGCCACAATTATGATATAGAACACTGCATCTTCCCCCAAAGTTCTCTCATTTTAGCACATTGTTTACTGTGCTAAATGAGTTTTATGGGCAAGGAAAAAGCAGAAGGGGTCAAATGCAATGACCATGGGACCATGAACAGACCAATGGCAGGAACAAAGTGTAGCTTTGGAGCTGCTAGAACTGCTTTCTCAAGCGCTCTGTACACTTGTTCTGATGGCCATTTCTGTGGTGAATTCCATAAGCCTTTTGAGCAATGGACTGGACATCATTTTGTCATAAACCTTAGTATGTTATCAGTGTGGCTTTCAAGCGAAGGATTTTTTTTTGTTTTATTCCTGAATGGATCTTTGTTGTTTTCAGATGTAGTATTTTGTGTATTTGAAGACACCAAAAACAGGCTGCTGAGGTAGCTCAATGGGTAAAGGGCATCTTCCACCAAGCCTGACAGCTTGAGTTTGATCCCTTTGTCCCACATAGTACTAGGAGAGAATGGACTCTTCTGACCTCTGACCTCTGGTGTATATACTATGGCCCCCAACACCAACCCACCAACCCCTCAACATACAACAAATGAATAAATAGATAAAATACAATAAGAATATTTAAGACCCCCCCCCCCCGCCACCAAAACCAGGCATGGTTATACATACTTGTCATCCCAGGACTGGGGAAGAAGGGACAGACAGATCCCTGGAGTTTACTGGCCAGCTATCTTAAGCGCTTGTTGAGTTCCAAGCCAGTGAGAGCTTCTGCCTAAAAAAACAATGCAGGTGCCTCCTAAGGAACAACACCCGAGGTTGACTGCTGGCCTCTGCACACATGTTCATACCTGTGCACCAACACATTCTAGCACATACATGCAAACCATAAAAACAACCAGACAAACAAAAAACCTCAAGTGTCCGGGATGGAAAGAAATTTGCAGCTTTTCCAATGGAGAAATTTGGATTTTAGATTTACAAGCTGGCATGAGTTACCAAGTGAATGAGCCAAGCCCACTGCCAATTACCCCACCACCCAAGTCATTATGTTACTTACCCATCCCAGGGTGAGGTCATTTTCATGGTGTGATAAAGACATGCTATCTTCATCAGAAATGGGCGTCCACAAAGAAAGCCAAGTTCTAGTTCTGGAGACAGAAGGGAAAAAAAGCTAAGCAAGAAGGGAAAAAGTGTTCTTAACCACAACAAAAGAAAACATGGGGCACATTAAAGGTTCAGACAGGCTAGGTTTAGACTGAAGTTGCTGTGTAGAAATGAGAAAAAAAAATGGTTTCAAGAGTACAAGCCTCTCATATCTAACAGGGCTGAAGAGGCTCGCACACTCATTCATATTTATGCTATTGTGAAACAGGAGGTATATTACACGTCACTGCACTATTTTGTGGGAGCGTGGTTAGGTAGGGTTTCGCTCTAACCTAACGCGTCCTTGAACTCAGAGTGATCCTTCAGCCTCAGCCTTCTGAGTACTGGAATTTCAGGCAGGAACCACCACTCTTGCCATGTGTCATTGTTGTTGTTGTGTTTTTTTTGTTTTGTTTTTTAATTTGGGAGATTCGTGAACCCCGAAGTTCACTCAGTATTTTTGCTATAGTCAAACCATTACTGACACCATCAAACAAAATGCTCACTGTGCTTCTAAGAATAGGAGGGCCCGTTGACGTGTTAGAAGTGGAATCTGCTCACTTAAGGTGAGGAGCATCTTAGGGCACTTGCCGTTTAGTTTACGGTCACTGGGGTTGCTGATGGAGAGAGACCCAGTGAACTGGTGTGGGTTCATAGACACAGCTCTGTGGGAAGCGCCACTAATGCGAGGAGAAAGCTCAGAAGGTACCCAGTCTGAGGTGGCTGCTTCTGAGAACTCTAAAGGAACACTGATATATGCAGGCATTGGGAAACCAGCTCCTAGGTTCCTAAAATGTAGAGCTCATGTCCAGCTCTACAAAGCTTGCAAAGCCTGAGTCAGGTGGTATCTGATTAACAATAATAATAAGCCAATGGGCTAGACTTTTTGTTTGCTCATCTGTGATCTGGGAGATTTCCTGTCCACATCTGGAAAGCTAAAGGAGTGGAATGGCCGAGCAATAGCTGAGCCTCTGGAGATGGAGTTAGGAAGGCCCAGGTCAGAAGGTGCTTGTGATGGAAAAGAGACCTAGTGGATCAGCGGAATTTTCTGTAATGAAGTTATATGTCGGAGTTACGTAGGAGTCAGAGAACATCCCCAGCTCTGTCTCCAGTTAGCTGGGCTCAGAGGTTCCTGATGGACCTTAGCCTCTTATCTGAAGAAAAGAAAATCATGTGAAGTTCCTGAATTTAAGCATCCTCCCAACTGCCCTGCTACTCTGGTCCATGTTCAGAAGCACCACGTGGCTCTTCACAGACTGCACAATCAGCCCAGAGTCCTTACTGCTATGAGTCTCCCATGCGGTAGCTACTCTCCACATCCATCCACTCTCCTACCTTCTAATTATTCAAACATTTCTTTCTTGCTCATTCTCCATCTACTAAAACCTAATTCATTCATTCAAAGCCTATCTTAAATGCCATTTCTCCCATGAAGCCTGCTCAGATTCTCCCACTTCAACTTAATGGTGGATTCTCTATATATTTTGCAATATCCATTTGTAGTTTCTCTGATAATAAATGTATTCTGCTACCACTATGGTTGGTGTTTGTAAATGCCCTCATATATTTGCAGGGAACTCTATCTCTCTTAATCCATCATTCTTCTCTCAGATGATTAATAAAAAAAAGATCTTGGGTCTTTGAGATGCTCAGAGGGTAAAAGAGTTTCTAATCCGGGGACCTCAGTTCAACCTCTGGGTCCCACACGGTACCAGGAGAAAATTGACTCCATGTGGGCACTGTGGCATGTTCCCCACATACACACGCAGAATAAATAAATAAAAGTGTAACAATATTTATTTTAAAACTCTGCATCAAATCCTTTTGGATGTCATCCTCGGTCTGAGGATGATATCAAGTTCACAAACTTGATTTCTTTTTGCTTACTTCAAGATCAGACATTCCAGTCCATCCCCTGTATGCATCCCTCCAACATCTGCTTGCCTTGGGAGTACATCTCTGTGAGCCAGTGGTACAGAATGGCTAGTATTGTCCTGATTCCCACCTCTGCTGGAGGCTGAAGGCTGAGGAAGGAGTCAGGAAATGGATGTTACATGGAGAGTGTTTTCTGTAGTGTCCACAATAGACCATATGAATACTTGAAGAGGATTCTGGAAGCCATTTCCTTTGAGGAAGGTTAAGTTGAAATGTAAGAAGTAAAGATTAAAGCGTATTAACATAAAGTCTGTGTTTCAAGTTCTGCTACAGAAATATGGTACCATTGCCAGATGAAGCGTCGTCAGGGAGCTTTCCAGAGGCCTTCGTTTTAATGCCCAGATGAAAAGTTTGTTATAAATTATGGAATGTAGAAATCCCTCATGCTTATAAAGACCCTTGACAAAAGAATGCTGAAAGAAGATTGTGTGTGTGTTCATTTTTCGAAGTATAGCACCCTGATGCAAAAATGTGGGGAGACTAAAGGGGAGCCCAGAGTAAAAAAGAGGAATTACTGGTTCAGGCTTCAGTATTTTAACACACACATTCTCTCCTTCCCTCCCTCCCTCCTCCTTCCCTCCCTCCTCCCTCCCTCCCCCCTCCTCCCTCCTCCCTCCTCTCTCTCTGTCTCTGTCTCTGTCTGTCTCTCTCTCTCTCTCTCTCTCTCCTCTCTCTCTCTCTCTCTCTCACTCACTCACACACACACACACACACACACACACACACACACACACACACACCTACCTATGGGAGGCGCTTATTCAAGCATCTGATTGTTCTAGCATTTTCTGGCAGGTTCTGGAAGGTTGGGAGTGGGCGGAAGGGGTAAGTCTTCCCTCCTCTACACTCACATGGCTTCTTCCTGTGTATTCAGGCCCTTGTTTATCATGGTCTAAGCTGTCAGCCTCAGGAACATCACAAGAGACTTCCCATTGGCTTGTTCTACCAGCCCCACTCTATTACTGGGTTTTTCTCACCCTCTCTGTGAGCATCCAGGTACCTGGTTCTTTCTCTTTCCTCCCCCACTACTCCTTTCTTTGCCTCTTTACAGCTTTCCTCTCTGTGTATTCATGACTGAAACTAGGGCTTCCTGAGTGCCAGGCGAGCACTCTACCACTGAACTCTCTACTCTCAGTCTTTTCTTTCAGCTGTTATTCAATCTGACCTTGAACTCAACTCACAACACAGCTCAAGCAGACCTTGGACTTCACCAGCTTCTTCCCTCTGCCTCCCAACACAGGATAACAGGAATATGCCATCATGCTCTGTTTTCCTTTTATGTTTCTGTCTAATCCAGTTCACAGTCACTTGAATGTGTTCCACTGGCTTAGGCTCTGTGCTGGTCTTGCTGTCGGCTGCTCAGAAGCTCAGTTCATGGTACTTGATTCAGAGCCTTCTTGCCTCAAGGACAAACCGGTGTTGAGATAAAGTAGCTGTAATTTAGGTTTCATCCACAGTGGTGTTGACCTGAACCAGGTTTGGATATCTCTCTGTGTGTATGTGGGGTCGGAAGTGTGGGGTTTTTTGTTTTTTTGTTTGTTTGTTTTGTTTTTTGAAACAAGGTTTCTCTGTGGCTTTGGAGGCTGTCCTGGAACTAGCTCTTGTAGACCAGGCTGATCTCGAACTCACAGACATCCCCCTGCCTCTGCCTCCCGAGTGCTGTGACTAAAGGCGTGCGCCACCACCGCCGGGCCAGAAGTGTGAGTTTATACGATGGTGTGTGCATTTGCGGAGGTCAAAAGACAACCTCGGGTATAGGTCCACTTTGACACAGGCTCTCTGCTTCATTGGTTGCCAGGAACCTGGCCAGTGAGCTTCTATGGGTTCTCCTGTCTCCTCCCATCTCTCCATAGACACACTGGGATTACAAAAGTGCACTACATGCCCAGCTTTATATAGGCTCTGGGGATTCAAACTTGGGTCCTCCGGCTGTACAACAAGCACTTTGCTCATTCAGCCATCTCCTGTACCTCAGCTCCATGGGTTCATACAGATGGATACCCCAAAAGTGACTCAAAACTCATGTGATGCTGTGTGTTTCTCTTGGGAATGGGGTAAATTTAGACACAAGTATGGAAAAGAGTGAGGTCTGAATGTAGCCCAGGAATGATGGAAGTCAAGTCCCCTTCCCCTCCCCTCAGGTGGATGGGATAGCCAGCTTCAAGCCAGTGCCAGCCTGCAGCCAATCTTGAAGACACTGTGATTTTGTAATTGGCTTGCATCTGTGTTTTGCTAAGTGATTTCACTGTTAAAGGCCTTCAGGAACTCTTTGGATCTGGTAGGATGCTCTGTCTCTCATTGCCTGATGTAGCTCACAACCTTCGAGATGGAGGAACTCCTTTGAGAAAAATGTCTGCATGAAAAATTGCGTATGTGTGTTTCTTAAAAAGAAAGCCGACTTGACTTTTTCCATTATTTTCTCAAAGGCATACATATCCTCAGGGGCTGAGGAGAGAAGGCGAGGTGGATAACATGCTGCATTATTAGGAGCACCTGGGTTTAGATTCCCAGAATCCCCAAATGCCATACGCAGTAGCACGTGGTGTAATCCCAGCATTCCTTAGGTGAGATGGGGCACAAAGGGTGAATTGTGGCAGTTCTGACCAGCTAGCCTGACAAACGCAGCAGCGAACAATAAGAGACCCAGCCTCAAAAAAAGTGGATTGCCAGGATTAACTCCAAGGTTGTCCCCAGACTCCTATGTGAGCAACTTGGCGTGTGCATGCTCGCACTCATACAGGTTCACACATACTAGACACACAGAGGGCTTATTGCTTTTGTTTTTCATATCTTCTACATTTCAGGGATATAGAGTCAGGCTCTATTTTTGTTTTATTAGTAGGATTTTCAGTACTGGGGAACAAATCTGGGGCCTGCACATGCTACCAACGAGCCACTTTTTATTTTTACCTTTTATTTTAAGACAGGTTCTCACCAAGTTGCTCAGTCTGGCCTTCAGCTCACTCTAATGCAGACAGAACTTGACCTTGGTCCCCTTGCTTCAGCATCCTGTGGAGACTAGGATTACAGGCTCAGACCAAGACCAGCTAAGGTTATATTTTGTTGTTATCATGATTTTCAATCTTCTTCCTTCTCCTGTTTCTTAAATGCCACCCACAGGACAGGCCCCCGGGAAGAGGCAGACAGTGACAGACCACAGACTGTGCTATAATCTTTTTCCAGGGACACTAAACACCTGCAACTGTCGCTTTCTCCCCTTTTTTACTGAATGGTGACGAACCCATAATATCTGGGAAGAGCTGTCGTTTTTTTGTGATTAATGCAGTTTTATCATTTGTTCCATCTTGATATTAGTGGGGTTTTTTTTGCTGTTACTTTGAGCTTAAGTTTATTAAATTTATCTGTAATGGTTAAAATACTTTGAATTTATTGGACTATATCCACAGGTGTCCACCCACGGTTATATTGTATCTATATCTATGTCTCAAATAGATCATTATTATCCATGGCTCTTTTTAAATCTCTGGGTGTGACTTCGGCATATGTCCAGGAGCTGTGAGAACCTGGGGTCTTACTGTGATCATTCCAGAAGATCCAGTATTATGAATAATTTATCTCTCCTATATGTATGTCTGGTTTGTTGCTGTTGTTAAGACTTATTTATTTCATTATGTGAGTGCTCGATCAGCATGTATGTCTTTATGCCAGAAGAGGGCATTAGATCGCACTAGAGATGGTTATAGGTCACCATGTAGTTGCTGGGAATCAACTCAGGACCTCTGGAAGAGTAGCTAATGCTCTTAACCAATGAGCCATCTACCCAGCACCATGTAGTTATGTTTTTAAAGCCTGAAAAAGCAAGAGACTTTGACTTAGAGTAAAACTCTTGTAGAAAAAGGGAAAAAATCCTAAAAACAGAACTACCTATATATTAATTTAGTGAAAATAAAGCTGCCATACTTCACTGTAAAGTAAAACCAAACAGGGCTGGGGAAATGGCTCAATGGGTAAAGTACTTACTGAGCCAATCTGTGTGTGAACACACACAAACACACACACACACACACACACACACACACACTAAAGTTAAAATTAAAAACAACCAAACAGGTCAGTAAAATTGCTCAGTAGGTAAAGGGTGCCAGGCCTGAGGACCTGAGTTCCATTCTGAAAATCCACATGGTGGAAAGAGGAAACCAACTTAAGAATGTTGTCTCTGACCTCCATGGGCGTGTTACCTCCCTCTCCCCCAACCACACCGAATAAATAGATGGATGGATGGATGGTTGGATGGATGGATAGATAGATAGATAGATAGATAGATAGATAGATAGATAGACAGACAGACTAAAAATAAGTAAGACATCTGCTGTCTGTGGCTGAGCTGCAGATTAGGCAGTAATGCCGGGCATTGGTATGAAACACTAGGGATGGTGGGCACCATTCCTGTGTCTAGAAGATTCAGCAACCCGAGCCATCAACCATCCTATTAATAACCCTGACACCTGGTGATGAAGCTGGGGAATTTAAATGCATCCTGAGAAAGGCAAAAGCAGGTGCACATTCTGCCCGTTCTGCCTCGGTGGGCTGACTTCCACCATCATTCTAACACCAAAAATGCTCAAGTGTTTCTGGTGTCCTGCACCTGGGCAAAGTTGAGGGAGGGGCTGCTGCACAGTCTATGTCTTATACTCTTAGGCATTTATCAGAAAGGCCATCATCCTCAGTGAAAATGACAAGTTCAAAACTTAGGAAGACGTTAGAAGATAGTGCCACCTGTGAAGAATTTATAGCTACACAGGATTATGATGGTACACAAAATTGTGAAGGTTCAAAGGCCGATCCAGCAAGGACAAGCAATTAGGGCCTGATGTGAAGCAACAGTTTGGAGTGGTGTCCTTTCATTGTGTTTCAAGCAGTATTTTTGCATGTTAACTGGGTCATTTGTGTTGGAGGTACTGGCTGAGTGGTGGTAGCTTTTTGTTTGTGTGGCTTTGGCTTGTGGGGGAGAGACATGAGTACAGTCATGATGCAGTTGTTTTTCTTCAAATTAAATACATCACTGGGTTCTCCCTTCCCCTGCCTGTGAGCTCTAGTCCCTTAGTGTTTAGACTCTTAAAAGTTCCTCTCCATTAATAAGCAGGGAAACATAGGAGAAACAAAGGTAGAGTGAAATTAAGTAAAGGGGTAAGAGGTCAGTATTATATTCAATAGCTGTAGAAAAATATACCAACCTTAGAATCTTATATAAATTCCCATTCTAGTGTCCTTTTATATGAAATCATTGTGGGGCATGTGTGTGCTTGCCTGTGTGTATATGTGTGTGGTGTGTATGTTATGTGTGGTGTGTGGTATGCATGTGTGTATGTGTATGCGTGTATGTGTGTACATGTGTGTGTATATGTGGTGTGTGTGTGTATGTGTGTGTGTGTATGGTGTGTGTGTGTGTGTGTGTGTGTGTGTGTGTGTGTGTGTGTCCCAGTGGATAATCTTGGGTCTCCATCTTCAGGAGCTGTCCCCCTTCTTTTGAAATGGATTCCCACACCAATGGCCAGCCCTTGGATTCCTCCTTCCTAGTCCTGGGATTTTAAGTGTGAGCCACTATGACTGGCTGTTTTCATGAAAGTGCTGAGGTCAAAATCCTGTCTCCCATGCTCCCATGGCAAGTGCTTTCCTGATTGATCCATCTTCTCTGCCCTAAGATCACTTTTTTTCTATTCAAAGCAAATCAGCTGAGATATAGGCAAGACATAAAGGTGGTAAGCTGCCATCAGAGGCACTTGTAGGGAACAGTAAGTAATGGGGTGATGCCTTAGCCCTCTCTGTGGATTCTGAGACCACTGGGGTTGATTGACTGGAGCCTTAGGGTTCACACCAGGACACACTGTGATGAGCAAAGCACCTAGGTAGAAAGTTCAATGCTCAAGCTCATGTAGAAAAATTCTTGCTGTGTGTTTATCTCATTATGATCCAAATGGCTTACTTTATAAGATTCTGTGCTGGTTATACATGCGAGGTTGTCATTTAAGATGAGTGTATAAAAACAGAAGGGCTTACGGGCTTACAGGCTTCTACTTTTCATCAACAAAATGAAAATATTTAAAAAGAGGCATGCTATCCTGAACTTAAAATGCTTTTACCCTCCTAAATTGTTATGAACTTAATTATTAAGACACTGTTGCTGCTCTGGAGAGGGCTCAGTTGAGCAAGTGCTTGCTATATAAGCATGAGGTGTGTAAGCCCCTGGAACCAGACAAAAGACTGTAAAACTTATCCCAGTACTGGGAGGGAGAGACCTGGTGGATCCCTGGGGCTCAAGGGCTTGTCAGCTTCACCTCATTGGGTAGCCCTAGGACCTAGTGAGAGACCCTGTGTCAGAAATACATGGATGCTTCCTAGGGAACAACACACAAACTCCCACACAAACAAAAGCCAATGCTTCTTCCTTCCTTGTAGGCAGTTGCTATTACTTTGTAACAATACCATCCTGTTCAGTTTGTCACTATATATGTTTCTTTCCCATTCTGTGTTCAGTAAGGCCAGCCAGGTTTGGACTTGAAATAAACTGTGGTGGAGGAATTCCTACCCTCAAATTGACAACAGCTACACGCCAGGACTTGCTGTTTTTTCAAAGCCCAAGTCTGTTGCATTTATTAAGATGTACAAGAATCTAAGCAGAAAAACCATTGCTTGCCATTTTATAACCGGGTTCCAAGGCTTAAAAACCCGGGCAAGGAGAACTAGCAATGTGGTATTTGAGGCAGCAACCACAGTCATGTCGATGACTTGCAAGGATTGTTTCCTGGTGTTCGAAGTCACAAATCACCTGGTCTTGCCATGTTGGATGGAGCGAGGTGATTCATCTTTGTCGGCTAAGTATCAACCATATGACAGGATGGTCCCCCATCTTCTTTCAGCTTTCTCTGGAACTTACATATGATCATCTCCTACAATGATATAGTTCTTCTGGGGGAGAGTAAGAGTCATCCTTAATCTCCTAGTGTCGCTGGTTCTTGTCCCTCTGCCATCTTTCCAGGCTATGACATAGTGGTGAATAGGAATATTCCAACTGATGAGCTCCCCATCCTCAACTAATCTCAAAACAAAGCAAATGCCAGCTTTGTAGGTCAGGCTCAAAGTTACTGTCTGGTTTCTGACTGTAGTGATGAGTCATGGTCACATGATAGATTTGAATCACCAATGACCACAATGTTGGGAAGACTGTCAGTCTTAGAGGAAGGATAAACAGTGTAACACACCCCCATACCCCACATGCAACTCAAAGATGTAGAAAATGGCAGATTAATGTGTTCCCATCCTTCCAATGTTAGCAGTTTGATCTCATAAACAGCATCAGCTGATACCATAGTTTACAAAGCCAGACTAAAACATATTGGAAGGAAACCCCTGGGATTCTTTTTCTAGGAATGTTTAAAAAACAAAACCCCAGTTCCAATAGATAATGTTCCACAAATACAAAACTGTTTGAGGTGTGAAGAGACAAATAGACAAAATAATAACGAAGGTCATACTGCTGCTTTTCAAATTGTCCCTGCTTGCTCCCTATTGCAGCTGGGGCACTTTGGGCAAGAATAGAGTTTCTGCTATCATTGGGATGCTCTGAGCTCACAGACAGTCTGCCTCATAACATATTGCTTTTTTTACTACCATGTTTTGAAAATTTGATACCAGCAATTATTAGCTGAAGAAAATACAAGTGTGTATCTCTTGGTTGGCAGACTTGGCCAGATTTCTCACTGTCAACCTTTTAGACAAACTATTTAAGGTCTTCTGTCTGTCTGTACTTCTGTGATGTCTGGTCCTAGCAGTATTGGTACTCAAAGAATGGCCCAGCTTCAATGTCAACTAGGCCTTTGCAGCAGACAAACCTTGAAGGCTGCGCTAGATGTACACCCTTTCACTAGATCCCTAGGTGATTTGTGTGCACAGTAAGATTTTAAAAGCACCGCCACTCCCTCCCCTCACCTGTTCATCAGCATCGTTCTCCAAGACAAACTCCTCCTTCTGGAGATATTTAAATAAACGGGATGTTTAGCTTACACAGAGAAATGAACTAGAAGTTGGGATCCATGTGAAAGAATCAGCTCTGTTTGGGGCATTGTCCTTCCTTCCAGTCATTTACAAACTTATTTGCAGTGAGGACTATGAAGCATTTGAGTGTCCCCAATGTGGCAAGACAGTGAACCTCAGAAGTGACCATATTTTCTGAATGATTTCCAAGGCTGTCTTTGACATGTTAGCTCTAAACGTCAAAGTTATACTAAGCAGCATTCCTTTCTCCTTCCTTTATTCTCACCTCTTTTATACTTTTAATTAAATAACTTAAAACTTAAAAATGCATTTATTATTTTGCTGATGTGGTAGCACACTTGTGTAACCCTCATACTTCAGAGTTCAGCCTCAGCTGCATAATGAGTTCCAGGCCAGCCTAGATAGGCTTCATGAGACCCTGTTAAACACACACACACACACACACACACACACACACACACACACACTCACAGAGTAGAACCGAGTGCCCTACATATGTTAAGCCACAAGTTCTACCACTGAGCTACACTACTGACCCTGCACCCTGCGGCGTTTTTAAATTAAATTTTTTATTGTACAACATCCTTAGATTTACAAGAACATAGAAAAGATAGAACAAAACGTTCCCAGACACCCCATGCCTATCTTTCTTGCTTTCTGACCAGGGTCATATTTCTCCTTTTCCTAGATTGGCAGTGTTTCCTGGCTAAGGAAGCAACATTACTGCACAGAGCACAAATAGTATTTGATTAAGGCTAATTACAGTTCTGTCACATAAGAGGTGTGGGGGGGGGGGAGAACGCTGGCTTTTTCAACCAGCAATGAAATAACCCGCTGTCTGTCTACTGACTTAATAGCTTTAATTGCCAGAACATAATCAAGATCTGGAGAATTTGTTTGAACATATCAGCAGGCACTAAATATTTCAATGGGATCAAGTTTCGGAATTCGTTGTGCTCCAAGCAGTGCTGAAATCACTCTGACAAAGTGAGTTGTGGATCCGAAAGGCAACACCTGTTGAAGAGGTGCCCTGAGAGAATGACTCTGCTTATTAACACCACGCTGGACTAAAATGATGGAGGCTTAACATGCCCAGCTCCCATGAGTAAATTCCTCTGGTGAAACTCTTGACTTCTTGACTTACGGGGTGAAGGTGTTTAGGAGTGTAATACCCTCCACTTGTAGACTTGTTCCTCTTCCTGTTCACTTAAAGCTCTGATAGACAGACAGACAGACAGAACATGTGGGTACTCCTGCAACCAGCCTGGCACCTGGGCTTCAGGCTGTCACTGGGAATCACACATGAAAGCTACCATTCCCCATGTTTTATTTATTCCTAGCTCTTGGGAATGTGCATCTGGAAACATACTCTTCTGAGGCAGTTCTCCTCAGGGAGTGATTTTGGAACTGATTTTGGAAGACGGGGGTGGGGTGGGGGGAGGGAGGCGTGACAGACCCATTGTGGGGCTTTGCAAAAAGGGTGGCATGTGACTGGCTCCTTCCCATTCAGACTCTTGTAGTCCCTTCAGGATAATCTAACTGAATATTGACTATTGGGGTTTGTGTCTGCAGTCCCTAGAGCTTCCTAAAAACGCAGTGTCAGGTGACAAACATCTTTTCATGCAATAGTAGAAATAATTCAGTTTGGGGATTGTTGATTTCCTTAAAGTTGCAACTTTTAGTTGGGGATAGGTGAAGAACAATCATTTTAAAACATCTTTCTTAGCATGCAAAATAATGGGTTTCATTATGACCTTTTACAACGGCAGCACCCAAATCAAAGTGGTCTCAAGAGAAACGAAGTGTAGGTGATTCTGTCCCAGCTTGGAGGAACAAGTGAGACTGAAGGAGCAAAGAGAAAGTGCAGTTTGGTTTCCTGGGTCATTTGAGTCATTCCTGAGAACCCATCCCTGTAGGGAGGACAGTGGTTGCTCATTAGCTGCAAGTGTCCAGAGGAGTCCTATTAGTTACCCTCGCACCCCAGACTCTCTGGGGAACAGGACTTGTGATTTCAGCGCTCCTGCAGAAGGCTTCATGTGCCTGGCAAGACTGTCATCTGCCTCTGCCTTGAGATTGACTGATGACTGTGTCTACACATAGAACCAAGCCACCATCACCAACCTGCACTGAGTATTAGGACTTAAGGGAGAGAACGGGCTTGGGCTAGGTAAGGTCTACCTCACTGCCATTCTTATTCCTTCCAAGCCAGGATTTTCCAGACCTCTGTATCTCCAGGCTCTCCTCATTGGTGGTGCCTTGAGTAGTGTCCCCCATGAAGCAGCAGAGGGACTGAAAAAGCCCTTTCCACTGCTTACCAAGTGTTCCGAAAGCTCAGGAATGCTGGGGACTGTAGAAAAGAAGAGAGGTTGGGGGATTTTGCTTTTCAAGTTCTTACAGATTTTTTTCCTTCCATTTTTCTTTGCCTCATCTACTAACTCTTTGAGACTTAAGAAGCCCAAAGTGAAGTTTGTCCTAATTTTAAACTTGCCTCTGTGTCTGCCCTGTAATTTTCATTCCACAGCCTAAATTGGAACGTGTCTCCATAGGTTGGCCTCAGAAGATCTCTTTGTGTGCAGCCTTACCAGGCAGCCCTTAGTACAACAGAGGAACTCAGGCATAAAAATCCAGGGCCTCTTTTATTTTTTTAATTTATTTTATTTTTTTGTCAGAGGCCACCGTGGGGAAAGCTTTGTCCATTTTTAAATGATAGTAATGGGATAGGAACAGGAACTGAAACTAAAACTGATATCCCTCCTCGTCCCCTAGGCTACTCAGCAGCTCAGGCTACTCTCAAAATTGCCATGTGGCTAGGGATGACCTTGAACTCCTGACTCTCCTGATTTATCCCAAGTGCTGAGATTTTAGGCATGAACCACCATACCGGAGGATTTGTGTGGTGCTAAGAGTCTAACCCAGGGCTTCCTTCATGCTACCCAAACACTCTGCCAACCAAGCTACATCCCTGGCCCACCCAATTACCTCTTAAAACTAGTCCATGTCAGCAGAGTACAGGACAAGATGTGCATATTATTTCTATGAATAATTGAATTTAAGACATTTTTATTCAGGTTACCTAATTCAGATTCCTTTCCTCTGTGCATTTTCTAATATTTGTGCTTTGTCTCTATCATGAGGGTCATTTAAATCCTCTTTATCTGTGAGACCTAAGTCCGAATCTTCTCTCCAAACAAGCTCCTTGAAATGACCTTGGATCCCTCTTGATTTGTTTTCCTCTGAATTCCTAGGACTAACATGGCCTTGGACCCCCCTGGGTCTCTTTAACCAAATGGCATCCTCTGCTGTCTAAGCTGTTTGTGTCTGCTGCATGTCAGGCACAGGGTCGAGTACAGAGCACCATCTTAATGAACAGCTTTCCAATTAACTAATTGTTATTCCCCACAGTAGTCCAGACATCAAGAATCACTGTACTGCTTAAATCATGAGTATTCATGGACAGAGATACTTCTCATCCCACTAAAATGGAACGTTTGTATTGCTACACATGAATTGACCTCACAAGTAGGAGATCGATATTTATTTAGCTGAGAGCATAGAAGAAATAAGCAGCCTGATTCTAGATGGTTCTTTCCTCAGTAATAGCTGGTGTTCTCCTAGATTACGCCATTTGTTGGCAAGCTGTTTGTTTCCGTCAAGGCCTCAGAAACTGCCAATTTCCAAAGTGGGGAAGACTCCAACCCCTACCTAGGAGAGCCTTGGTTGTTATTCTGGGAATGCACTTGCTATCCATCCGACATGGCTAGCAGCTGTGACCTCTGTCATAACAGTGTCCAGAGAAAAGGAGATGGTCTTCAGTCCACTCCAGGGCATCTCAAGAACTAAGGGCCTAGGAGTTTCTGCTCCCAAATTTTGCTCAGTCTGATATGTCATAGACTGACAAGAAAAGGCCCATTGCTCCTGACTCTTCAGGAGTCTGGATCTATGAGTGATTTTTATACATAGATGTCAGAACTGGAGAAGTTCTCAGGTCTAGCCTGTTTCCAGGCTGCCTACTTAAAAGAAGAGACTGGGCTAAAATGCATTGGTATGACCAGAGAAAGAGATGCTTCAGTAGAACCGAAAGGGTGGTAAGCCCAGGATGTAGGGTGCAGTCTCCACACAAACTAGTAAGCTCTTCCTGTGCAGGATGGACTCAGCTGCTAAGTCCAGCCGTCATTGAGGACAGCCACATCCTCAATGTGTGCCACTGGTCACAAGAAAATTCAGTGTGGAACAATGAGTCTGCTAGCATGAATCCAAGACTACCACAAGGAAAGTAGGTACCCACATAAGCTGTTTAGTGTAGGTACTGTCCTTGTCACACGTGGGAAGGATGATAGCATACTGTTATTGTTATCCTGGGGCTGGTAGTTTTCAAACCCTGAAGGGATAAGTTTGTCAGCAGTGTTGAAACTTGGAGGGCTCTATTGGCTTCAGAAGTCACACAGTTGGAGACTAGATATAATGTGAGACCTTGGCTTTGCTGTGCTTTCCCAACTACATGATACTTTACATACCCAAACTTGGCCAGATCCACGCCAACCACCCAACTGGAAGTGCCACCTCTTTCACAGCCATTCCTCAGGCCTCTCCCACTGCCAGCAGGGTCTGTTCCTCCTCTGAGGTGCTCTTGAACTTAGACAGCGGTCACTGTCCACATGTGTTCTCAGCTTCCCCGCCAAATAGACAACCAAGTTCTCAAAGGTCCAACTTACAATATTTCTGTGTACTCACTTCCTCCACTATCCACAGCTCACACACAATAAACGTGTAGAAAGAGCAAGTGAACAATGACAATCTATAGACATAGGCAGGGCATCTCCAGAATGTTTGCAACAACTTTATACCTGAGGGCTGACCACAGTTAAAGGGTCACTTGTAGCTCCTGGCACAGAGAATAATTGCAAGTACACGAAACAGGAAGCAGAGCCAGGAAGGTCCCAGTAGATGAGGAGCAGTGACGTCATTTGGTTCTCTCCCAGTCCAGTTCCGTTCATAGAATCTCTTCTCTGCATTTTGTTCTTGATATCAGGGGTGGGTATTGTTTGTGGAATTCACTCAGAAAAACTTAGTAATTTTCCAACATAGTTAATATTCAGATATGAAAAATCACTTACAGTTTAAATGGTGAATAGATGCTAATTTATACATATATACTTATGCTTGGAATGCCTAATTAATGATCCGCTGTGTCAGTCACGGATATGTTAATGAGATTGTCTGGCTCCTGTGTCATAATTGCATGGCTCCTCTCTAGCTTCAGGTTGGGGGAACATTCTAGCTGTGGATTAGCAAATGTTGGAAAAAAAAAAAAAACACTGGAGATTATTCGGTGATTCTTAAGTTTAAGAAATGTGGAAGTGTGTGATTATATGATGCGGTGTGAGAGGATAGGAAGACAGACAACAAGAATGCCCATCTGGCTAAGTTCACAAGGTTTTTGCAGAGAGCACAGAAATTTTCCTGATATCTTTCCCTCTTTCCTGAATGCATTTTGTTTTCTCCCCAAAAGGCTTACCTATTTTTTTCCATTCATTTATTTAGCTCATAAATAAAGTCATGTACAATTATGATACAGAATACAGTATGTTCACAATGGCATGGCTAAATTAAACCAATTAACATGTTATATCACACATATTCATCATTTTTGTTTTGAGAACACTTAAAGTATACTATCTCACAACTTTTAAAATATAGCATATTGTTATCAACCATATTTATCATGCTCTCAGTAGACCTCAAGACATCACAGAGTCCATGCCTCTTGTCCAACTGCAGGTTTATATCCTTAAACCAATCGTTTCCCCATTGTTAAAAGACCCACAATGAAGCCTAATAGCCACAATTCTGCTCTCTGTTTCCATAAGTTCATCATTTCTAAGTTACACATAAAATTGAAATTGTGTGACATTTGTCTTCCAGTGTGTTACCTACTTTTTAGCTATAAAACTCTCCACTGTGTCTAGCATTCAGGCTGGATCTGTCAACTTTTGGGTAGGGAGGCATGCGTATCTGTGTGGGTATATACATATGTGTACATGCATGTAGAAACCAGAAATGAACCTCAGCTGTCATTCCTCCTGCACCCTCCCTATGGTTTTTGTTTTGTTTTGTTTTGAGACAGAGTCAAAAGAAGTCATTGACATGGGACTTGACAAGTGGGCTAGACTGACTCTATAGGAACAAGTCCTATAGGGACCCATCTATCTGTCTGACTCAGCAGAAGGAGTTCAAGCATGTACCACCATGACTGTCTTTCATGGGTCCTAGGGATCAAACCCCAATCCTCATCCCCGAATGGAAAGCATGTGACTTCTAGGTCCCATTGTTACTTTTTGGCTTTGTGACTTTGGACACATTAATCAGCCTCTCTGAGTCTGTTAATGTACCTGTGAAACAGGGTGAGGCTACTACTCATTGTAGAACCTAAGAACACAGTAAGGTGGTGTATCTAAACCCCACTTCAGAGCATGTAGTAGGGTTGCTTCCCACTTTCTTGTTTCTGTCCCCTCCTTAGAAACAGTGGTGAATAGTTTGGGACTAGAATGACTGACTCTCTCTCTCTTCATTCCAGCTGGGTGACCTCAGGCGATTACATAGCCTTGCTGTGTTTCAGCTCCTTGATACATAAAATGTCAAGTACTTGACATTTAGTCAGTACCTGGAAAAAGGGTCAGCTGTAATGTCTGCTTATCTAAACAGGTGGATGAAAATGTCCCAGGGACAAATCCGTCTGTGTTGTGCTGCCAGCTGCTCAATGGGTCAGGGAGCCCTTCTTCTGAGTTAGAAGCAGAGTGTGGAATGCACAGGCCTTTTCCTGCCTGCCTTCCATATGTCCTGTGGATGGAAACCATCTCTTCCTTATCCGTTTTTCCTGGAGTGACATCTGAATAGGTTTGTTGCACCCTTCTGAATGTGTGTTGCTTTGGTCTGCATAAGGGTAGAGGCTGGAATGTCTCGGCCCCTCTATTCCTCCTTCTCTTTACTGACAAGCCTCAGGAGGAGGGAAGCATTCAGTGCCAAGCCTTCCATTCTGGGCCTCGATTTCCCTTTACTTTCTATGCCAAAGGTAAATGGTCGGGGGGTGAGGCTCCAAAACCATTCTTCTAGCCCTGGCATTTTAAAAGAAACACAATTCTCCAAGTGGTCCATCACTTGAATGTGTCACATGGCTTTTGTAGAACCATGAGGCAATAAGTTCTTTTTTTTTATGTGCATTTTTAAATTTTTTTGCCATGGATATTGGTCCACAAGAACTGGAGTTACAGTTGTGAGCTGCCATGTGGGTGCTGGGAATTGAATCAGGGTCCTCTGGAAGAGCAGTCAGTGCTCTTAACCACTAAACCATCTCTCCAACTCCAACCTGATGAGTTCTAATGACTGAGTGAACGAGGAAGCAATTTAAATAACCTTCCATCCAGCAACAAAGCAAGAGTTAACCATCTACAGCCACAATTTGAGTCTCCACACATAACAATAGAATGAATATTTTACATCTGCAGCTGTGATTTGAGATCACAGCCACTTCCAGGAGATCTCATTGCATCCTTACATGTCCTGAGATGTTAGACATTGGCCCATTTGACAGGGGACGAGACGGAGCTCAGATGGATTAGGCGACATCTCTAAAGTTGTACAGATGGCAGGTTCAGTGTTCCAACTGGAAGAGATAATGAACCGATTGCTTTTTATTCATCAGGAAACATGCAGTCACCTCCCTTCCGCTGGCTTTAAACAACAGCATCCACATTTCCAAAGCAGGTCTTCGGGAGATCAGTGGTGTCCTCTGCCTGTTCACTCAGGGCTCCAGGACAGCAGAAGCTCCATCTGCCATGTCCTGTGTGAGTTCCAGCTTTGCAGAGAAGTGAGTGCTGAGAACCCCCAGATCTGCTCTTTCTCTGCTCCCCATTGGCCAAAGTTGGCGATGTATTTCCCAGTTAGCTACTTTCACAGGAGCCTGGGATGCCTCCCCATATACAGGGTAACATGGGTAAGCTATTTGGAATCAGGCAGCTTCATGATAAGAACAGCAAATGGCATGCTGTGTGCCTGGGAAGGAGAGTGGGGGAGTGAATTTACAAATTTGTGGGAGATGGCCATCAGAAAGGAGGGGATGGGGAGAAATGCAATAGATCATGTTAACCTCAATTCTGTGGCCTGTGCTCCTAAAAATCCTTGTCTCCCCCAAAAGATAGACAGAAAATTTATGATTTAAGTTGAATGCTTTTACAGACGAGTATTTAGATTTAAAAATACTAACAATTGCTGGGTGTGGGTGCACAACTTCAATCCCAGCACTTGGGAGGCAGAGGCAGGAGGATCTCTGTATGTTTCAGGCCAGCCTCATCTACATAGGGAGTTCCAGGACAGACAGAGCTACATAATAGAGAGACCCTGTTTCAAACAACAAACAATCAAACAAATAAATGAGAATCTAACAATAATCTTAAAGATTTTCAATAGGAAATATCAGGGTTCACTTTTAAGATATTTGAGAAACTCGCCAAGCATCTCTTGTGGGCCTGCCACACTCTGTTCTCATCCATTCTCTTCACAAGGTCCCTGTAGTGTGCCCAGAAGGATGGCTCTGACAGGGAAGTCCATCCTCACCCACGCCTCCCCTTGGTTCTCTCACTTAGGCCTCATGGCTCCCCATCCCTCACTCACTCTGTCTCCATGCCACTGTGTGCTACACAGAGCCTTCCCCAGGCCATCTTTCTGGCTCCAGCCCAGCCTCTTCAATGTCTGTTCACCATGCCCCCAGCCTCAGAAAACCCTCAGGGTCTGTGGGGAGGGCATGGTCACACGCAGCCACATGTTAGTGCTACATCTTTTCCCTGTGTTCCCTCAGCCAGAAAGTCCTTCTTGTCCCCGAGCTCCGACTTGCTATTTAGCCATACCACCCCTTTAAGCTTCCTTCCTCAGATATGGGGGCATCCTTTTCACCATTCTCTCACATTCTGTGTCTGAGTCACCAAGTCTCTTCAGCTCTAACTTCAGACAGTAGCAAAAATGGCCATTCCATGCCATGCACTTATCAGGGCTTGCCTCAACATTGTTAGAATCACACTACAGTCTTCCTACCTCTGTCCTTCTTCTCTGTCCCCACTCACTGCCCATGAATTGTAGCATGGTGTTTCATCTGCTTCTCACTTCACTCGAGAATAACCAGGCCCTCCCCATAACTCAAAGGCTGTACACAGTGTGATGCCCCCACATAACACCCTGTGTCCTCCCCCATCTCTAACTCACTCACACTCCCACCCTTGCCTCCTACCTACCACAGGGTCTTTGCACTTCCTGGTGGCACTGTGCTGAGCATTTGTCCAGCGCACCTCTCCCCTTCACTAATCAGTCACCTTCTTAGTACAGCCTTTACCAATCTGCTTTAAAGTGAAACCAACTCTAGAATGTGTGTGGTACTTTGAATGAGAATGATTTCCATGGGCTCATATATTTGAATGCTTAGTCCACAGTTGGTGGAACTCTTTGGAAAGGATTAGGAGGTGTGGCCTTGTTGGAAGAATATATCTTTGGGGGTAAGCTTTGAGGTTTCAAAAGTCCAGGCCATTCCTAGTTGACTCTATTATACCTTGTCTTTATGGACCAAGTTGCAAGCTCTCAGCCTATGGCTCCTGCCTGCATGCTGCCATGCTCCCTGCCATGGTGGTGATGGACTCCAACCTTCTGGGATGTGAGCGCCAAATTAAATGCTTCCTTGGTCATGGTGTTTCATCACAGCAATAGAGAAACATGTTGGTTTTCTCCATAGCTTGCATCACCACCAGTAAACCATCATTGTATTATTATTTCAGTGTGTGTAGGGCTTTAAATATTTTAGCTTGTTTCTTCCTACTGGAGTTTAAGGCAGGAAATTTTTGTAGACATCTTTTGTGTGTGTGTGTGTGTGTGTGTGTGTGTGTGTGTGTGTGTGTGTGTCTACAAAAGTATGGTTGCCATGAAATAGGTACCTTAAACTATATGTGATACTAACTTTCTCCTCCTCCTGCCCTGTGTCAGTCATCTTCCCATCACTGTGACAAAGCACCTGAGACAAATAACTAGTTGAGAGGAAAGGTTGGTTCTGGCTCATGGCTTCAGAGCATTTAGTCCATGGTCATGGTCATGTTGTTCTAGGCCTATGGTAGCACAACGCATTATGGCAGAAGTATGTGGTAGACCAGCTGCCCAACAGAGGATGAGACTCTGCCAGGAGAACAAAAAAGTTATGTGGCAGAGGATGCCTTCTTTCTGTTTGGGGACCAAATGAGCGAAGAGAAAGAGGACTGGGCTGGGTCTGAGTGTTCCCTTCAAGGGCATGCCCTGCAGCTATGTCACTTCCTTCATCCAGGCTCCACCAATTCCACACAGTGTCCTGGGGGTCCTGGGAACTTGGCAAGTCATCCTAAGTCTTTAGTAGCTAATTGTGTTATTTCCAAGTAAGTCAGACCTCTATAGTTCCCCTCTGTGTGTTTGGAAAATTGATTTAGAGAAAATTATATGAAGCACTTGTTTCATTTACAGAGAGGGGCAGGATTTGAATAGCATTTGGCCAAATGGTGTTAGTGTTTTCAGAGATAAGGGTGCGACTCGTTGGCCACCCTAGACTTCTCAAGCCACTTCTCTTGTGAAGTGCATCTCCACAGCCATCCCTGGTCTGAAAAGTGATCACCCATGGGGTATCTGCCATTCTTGTCTGTCCCTGTGTTAAGATGCCATTGTTCCAGCCACTGAGCCTACCTGTGGCACTTGCCTTGTAACTTATTCCTTGTGTGATTCTGGGAACAGCTATGGTGAATGGAGGTTCCCACCCATGTGAACTCGCTACCAAATACTTAGCAATGCATCAGGAATCCTTCTTGAAGCTTTCCATGGAAACACTGGTATGTTCCAACCCCTGTCTTTCTTTTTAAAATTTAGTCTTTTTGATAAAATGGATTTCAAAACATAAAGTCCCAATCCAAAGTGCACCAGCTTATAATAGTAAATGTGATCATGTCGCTACTTGCACATGGTATCTTTGTGCTGAGACATCCACCCATCTTTCCAAGAATTGTCCCCAAACACACTTGGGTTTTAGAGGTCAATCTCTCATCTCTATCCAGTGTTTAAAATGTTAGGAAAAAGCAGTGTTTCTGGGAGCCTGTGGTACTCAGTTCTAATGAGAAGAGGGCTCTTCCCAGACACTGGTAACAGGATGTTTTCCTGGGCTTTGCCTTCAAATCAGGACTCTTAGGAAGAAAGAGGTCTATGGAGTCTCTTTTACTTAAAAAAATCAATCACATCCATTTATTAATTGTGTGTGTGTGTGTGTGTGTGTGTGTGCGCAAATATAGGCTATAACAGATAGCTGTGGGAGTCAGTCTTCTTCACCATGTGGGTCTAAGTGATGGAATTAGGTTGTTAGACTTGGTGAGAAGAACCTTTACTTGCTGAGCCATCTCTCCAGCTTAGAGCTCCCTTTTCTGAAAGATCTACTTGTGAACACATGGACTCACATTTAGGGATAATCAGGTGGGGGGCCTCCTGTCAGCACTAGACAGAGCCCCTGGAAGGATGAGAGCACTTGTCCCACAGCTGTGCTGACTCCCTTGAGTTTTCCAGAAAAGTACAGTTTTATGTATTTTTAAAAGTCAACACTCTGTACCATTGGCTTTTAAAAGAGACCCCGGGGACCAACAATGTCTGCAAGAATTCTCTCAATGCAAACCGGGTTCTCTCAAAATTTGTGTTTTCTGCATGTAATTTATGAGTAAGTAATACATGCTCACAGAACAAATTCACAAGGTTAACAACAGTATTGGGGGACAGGGGATAGCCCAATCCATAAAGTGGTCACTGTACAAGTACCAGAACTTGAGTTGAATCTGGAAACCCACATTAAATAAGCTTGGCGATGGTGTGTGGCTATAATCCCAGCACTGGGGAGAAGAGACAACTTCCTCCCTAGGGCTCCATGGCCAGGCTCCACTTAATGAGTTCCAGGCCAGTGACAGACATTGGCCTTTCTCCAAAAAAAAAAGAAAGAAAGAAAGAAAAGAAAAGAAAGGGGGGGGGACCATCACCTGAGAAGTGATGTCCATAGGTGTCTGTTAACCTACACATATGTGCCTATACATGTGTTTCTCAACATGCTTATATACACTAACACACATGCACACTTGTATACAAACCATATCCTGTCCTTCCCATTTTTCAGTTTCTTTCCCTCTAGGCAACCAAGGGTCCTCTTGTGCTTCTGCCAGTAACGTCCCAAGACTATAAATGTATTTGTAGGCATATGCTTTAAAGAAAATACAACACAAGCATATCATGCTTAAGGTCTGTGTCACTCGGTCTAATTGATCATTTTCTTCTGAAACTGTGTATTGATCTTGCACAGTTAAAATAACTTTTGTTACAGAGAAACACTAAAACCCCAGTGTTTTATTGTATCAGTTTATTTTTCTCTCATGCAACCATGAAATTTGGGCATTTCACGGCAACACAGCTCCTTTTCTAGCAGCTCCTGGGGGGTGGCGGAGGGAATCTTGGGATTTGGGGCTTCCAGCTGATGTTTGGGAACAAAGAGGGTCTAGAGGATCTGAGGGGAGTCTTGTTGGAGGTCTTTGTGTGCCAATCCTGGAGGTGGCATGCACCCTTTCTGCCCACATTCTTGAAGGAAAAAAAAAAAGGTTTTGGATACAGGGGCTCTGTGAAAGGTAATCTCTTCGGTGGACCACCATCCACCAGTCTGCACTCCACAGAGTCGCTGGAAGGGTGCACAAGTCTTTTTTTAGTGACCATTTCTGATGGTCACTGTTCTTAAATGGATTTGCTTTCCTTCTTGTTGCAGCAAGAGGGGTTTTATTTCTTCTTGGAACATGGGAGAAACGTGTGAGGTTAGTGTGCCCCAGGGCTATGATGGTGTCTGTAGGCAGAACGCTGGCCTGGAGGAGGGGCACATGCATGTATGCGCTCCTGTGGTGGGGTGCACATAGTATACACGTGAAAGTCAGAGAACAACCATGGCTGTCATTTATTATGATCACCTGCTTTCTTTTCAGCAAGGCCTGTAAAGACCTGGAACTTACTGATGCTATAGGCTGGCCGGCTGGCCAGCCCTAGCCCCAGTTATTCACCTGTCTCGGTCTCTAACACTAGGGTTATAAATGCACACCACCATAACTTTGGCTTGTTTTTCTGTTTATTTGGTTAGTGCGTGTGTGTGTGTGTGTGTGTGTGTGTTTTGAAGCATGGTTCTACTTCCCTGCTGAGCTGTCTCTGCACCCTAACCTGATCATTTCTTGAACGTCCTCTAACTAAATGACTTTTCTTCAGTTAAACCCAGAGGTACCCAGAGCAGAGGGACTCTGACATCCGCTGGTCCCAGCCTGCCTGTCAACCTCTATAAACACATTACAGTCATCCTTTCCAAGCTTCAGCTTTCATGCCCCGCATCCTGCCCTTTCAATGCAAGAGTTTGCAACCTAGAGAAGGTTACAAAACTTTCCTTTCTACTGGGGGAGAGAGAGAGAGAGAGAGAGAGAGAGAGAGAGAGAGAGAGAGAGAGAGAGAGAGAGAGAGAGGAGAGAGAACAGAGAGAGGAGGAGAGAGACAGAGAGGGAGGAGGAGGGAGGGAGGGAGGGAGGGAGGGAGGGAGGGAGAGAGAGAGATCAGCAGTAAAAGAACTCTTGTTAAAGTAAACATTGACCTGAGAGGCATTCATCAACTGCTAGAATCAAGGCAGCCCTAGCCTTTCCTCCCCCACAAATGCAGGAGCAGCTGGAAGGGAAACCTGAAGTTCAGGAGGGAATGGCTCCCTCCTCCACAACTCTGCCTACTTCAGCCCCTGAAATAGAAAGGTGGGGATGGAGTGGTTTGATAAAAGGAAGAAGATGGGGGAAAACAGTGAGTTCCCTGTTCTGCTGCCTCCCTGGGGCCATCAGTGCAGAGAAAAGGATGGAGGCACATGCACCCACACACACCCTGGAATGTCTGCTTCTGTTTTCTCGTCCCCACTGCTTCCATACTTGCTGTGGCCTCTGTTCTCCATGTTGGCACATTCAGAACTGTGGATGATAAACACTCTTCAGTGTTTACAGCCAGCCACAAGGAAAGGAGCTCTGTGCCTTGGTGGATTCTCCTGCTGTGACCTGTCCCTGGTCCCCAGCCTCCCAGCTGACCCTTTACAAGCCACTAGACTTGTACTTAGCATAGGCTGGAGAGAAGGGGAGGGAAGGAAAGGAGGAGGCTTCTCTTAAGGAAACAAGTACTCCCCTACTGGGGCTTACCTCTGGGACCTGTGACCCTTGCTAGCAAGGAAAATGAGAGTGTAACAATCAAACCAGGATACAGATGGAAGACAGGAGCCATCAAGGAAGTGACGTAGTTCTCTTCATATTGGAAGGAAAAGGTTATCAAAATGCCATCTGTCAGCTGAACTGCCCCTTCATGTCCTTCTGGCTGCCCCAGAAAACACAGAAGGCCACAATGTAAGCAGAACAGGACTGGGCTAAACACTCTTGAACAGTGCAATTGTGGTCCCAGGAGCCCTGTTTGGGTATATCCACAGACCAGAACTTGTGTCTTTGTAGCCATCAAACCACAGTCGTTCCCAGAGGGCATGGGGATTCAAATCTATTGCCATGAGCCCTGGGAGCAGGAAGAGACTAACAAATAGTTCTAGAGAGATAGATCATTGCTTTTGAATTGTCACAGGAAGTAGCCACTCCATCTTCCCCCACAGGAACAACTGGGAAATCATGATGGAGGTGGAATCTGTACGCCTCCCTGCTTCAGCCACCAACATGAGAGGTAATGACAGAAAGATGCTGGGGTCCTTATAGTCGTCCAGAAACACAGAGCCAATAGTTCTCTCTCTCCAGAAAGAATACAGTTGCTTTGTCTCAGTACTGTTGAACAGAAGATGATAGACCCCAGAGTAGCTCTGTTCACAACCTGCCAAACACTTGTAAGTACCTACAAAAACCAGAGCTGGGGCTGGAGACATGACTCAGCAGTCAAGAACACCGGCTGATCCTACAGAGAACCCAGCTTCAATTCTCAGCACCCACAGGGCAGCCCCCAGCTGCCTATAACTCCTGTTCCAAGGAGTCTGACTCCCTCTTCTGGCCTCCTTGTTACTACACTCAGGTGATAGAAATACATGGCAGGTGAAATACCCATGCACATGAAATAAAAATAAAAACAATTTAAAGTAGGGTTCATTTTTAAAGAGCATTAGAAGGTAGTTCTATTTATGCTCTTTGGAAACTACCCACTTTGCATGAGCTGGGGAAAGATGGAGGGTTGGACAGGATGAAAGATATTTTTAAAAGGAATTGGTTCATTAATGGTAGTGTGGGGATGTTACTAAGTTCAAAGCCTGTAGAGCAGGCTGGTGGGCAGTTCTGATAAGCATGGATGTTACAGTCTTGACTCCAAAGTCTTCCAAAGGCCGGAAGCTCTGAGGTTTTTCTGTGATACCGGCTTAAGGCAGAATATTACTTCTTTTGCAAATATCAATCTTTGCTCCAAACGCCTTCAATTCATGGATGAGACCCACTTACATTATGGAAAATCATTGCCTTTCTGGTCTAACTCTAACCTCAGGCTGCACAGAGCCAAAAATGGCTATGGAGGCAGCCTGACACAAAATTGTAGACTTATTACAAACGAAGTTTGCAAGCCTAAATTTTGCAGATGAAATGGTTGTATTGCAGGGCCAAAAGAATGGGCATGACAGATGCTGATGTAAATGTTGATAATGTCTAGAAAATAACTTTCACAACACCTGCATTAGAAGATTTTTGTTTTGTTTTGTTTTAGTTGATATTTAGGATGTTAATTTTTGGATGTTGCTTTGTCTTCATTTGTTTGGTTTTGTTTTTGGAAATAGGTTTTCAGACTTCACTCAGGCTGGCCTCAAACTTGCTATATAGTCCCCTGTTAGTCTCCTAGCTGCTATGATTATAGACATACAACTATGACAAGATTAAATTAGTATTGGCCCCAACTACTGGGCTCTGTAGACTGGCCAGGTTGATATAAAAGATGAGCCCTCCCTGAAGAATTCAGGAGACTATCTCCCCAGTCAGTAATCAAGGTGATTTTGAATTGATATTTTTAGGCTATCGTATGATACATTTTATCAAACAATTTACAAATATAAATTTGTACATTGAAAGTGGAACATTTTAGTAAAATTCACATAGGTCAAACATTGGAAATGTCTTGGGTATAAAGGTTGTGTAATGGACCAGTCTGTCTCAGTGACAGACTGGCTGGCTTTCTTGTGACACGTGTGGCATAATCTCTGATATAATGGGTATTCATTGGAAATGGTCTTTTTTTTTTTTTATTCTACCTTGATGTCAGAAGACAAGTACAGGGAGACCTGAAACAGTAGGAACTCAATCCTGATAATGGCACCCTCTGATAAGGGCCGAGAGGAATGGATTTCAGTCCCTACCTGGGGACTTGCAGAATGGCATCAGATACACAAAGTGGGAGCCCTATGTAAAAGTTTATCCCCAAGATGCTACCACCTGTCTCCAAGTCTGAGCTGTGACTCTGCTATTGCATTATCTATCTAGTGCCTCAGCCTCCTCACACATACAAAGGGTGGCAGGCATAGTTTCTCCCTTGTATGATCTTGTGCAGATTCATTGCATCAAAGTGTTTTCTACACAGTTCTGTGTAAGCATTTGCTATGACAATGAAATAAAATATAAGTAGAGAGTTGTGATGGTGGAAAAGCAGTTTCTGGAAAAACTTTTATACCTCAGAGCTTTACTATAATTCCTTACATGTTTAAGATCAGTTTATAACGTTAGGGAGACTCCATTCATAATCCTCTTAGATGAATGGGAGCCAGGATGGAGCCTTCTTATATACCAAATCCTGCACCGTAGTTAACCGTGCCATGGGGAGTTTCTAGGGTATTAATAATGAGCTAATATACCTATGAATGTTAAATGTCTTGGAAGCAGCTTCCTGATGAGCAAATAGCAGATGTGGCAATGGTCATGGTCTAATTGCCCAAGAGCAGTTGAATACAGTTTTTAGTGCTTTTCCAAGCAGTTAATTGAAAGCCGAAATGTTTTCTGTTAAGGCCCATCAATTGTTCTCACTGGTCAAGTGAAGGATATGGGCTAGAGGAGAAAGGCTGATCAGGAGTGTGTTTGCCTCCTGTGCATCTCATTGATCTTTTAAATAGTTGGGGAATTTTCTAGTAGTGTCTATTGTGATAAAAATCCTATCCCTAAAATATTAATAGTTAGCTTTGAGTTTTTCTACATGCCAGGCACTATAGGATGTGTTTGTGTATTTATATATACACATAAATGCATGCATAATCACCTTTAATCTTCAAAATAATCCAATGAAATGCAGCATAATTATAATTCTGTATTTGAGGGGGCTAAAGCTTAGATTAATTTGTTCCTGGTAAGTAGCAGTTACAGGGTCTCAAATAGCAGGAATACGAAATGCCAAACATTTTAAGCTACTTTGTAAGGAGCATCTTTTAGCCTCATATATTAAAATTAGCCCTACTTCCTACTAGAGACCTCTAGGTGGTTGGCAAGATGAGGTTCTGCTACTTCTATTAAATGACACTGAGGCTAAGCCAACATGCCTGGGAATTTGTTGTTTTCATGACAATACTTCAGTACTGCACAGAGCAGGACATCCTGGTGTGTATAGCTTGTCTTAAAAGCATCATCACTGGGGAGAGGGAGGCAGCCTTATAGAATGTGGAAGTCTAGTAAGTGGGCTGTGTAGCAAACTATACTGCATGACCTGGAAAGCAATGAGACAGACCATTTAAAAGAAGTTGGTTTAGGGATTCAGAAAGCCAAGGCAGCCACAAATGGACCAAAGATTTTAAGGAAATCTATTCCAAGGTATGTGTGTGGGGGGCGTATATGTGCCCCATTTCCACACCTCCTATGTATGTATCTTCAGAAATGATGATTTTTATGCAAAAGAGCCACTGCCATATTCATGACTAATGTTAAAAACAAACCAATACAAGAGGCTGAACACGACAGAGGCCTCCTCTATATTTAGAATAAAACGTAGAGCTTTCCCTCAGGAAATGAACTGAATTATAGTGTGTTGAAAATTTTCTTTTGTAAAATGTGTGTGTGTGTGTGTGTGTGTGTGTGTGTGTGTGTGTGTGTTAAGAGAGAGAGTTGAGTAAGTGAGTTTCTGAGTATGTGTGTCAGAGAGTATGTTTGTGTGAGTTAGTGTGTATGCAAGAGTGTGTATATATGAGTGAGAGTGTGTGTGAGAAAGTGTGTGAGAAAGTTTCTGAGTGTGGCTGAGAGTTATGTGTGTGTGTGTGTGTGTGTGTGTGAGAGAGAGAGAGAGAAGAGAGAGAGAGAGAGAGAGAGAGAGGGAGAGAGAGAGAGAGAGAGAGATGTACATATCAATGTCTGGAGAAGTTTGTGTGCCATTTTCATTTCCCTTTTGGAACATCAGATCAGGAGTTGATGGAATATAGAACCTAGAATGCCATCTAGGATGTGTAGAAGGCTTTCATTTTGATTTTGCTTAAATAATGTACTAATTCTTTTGGAAATATTTTTTTCCAGAGTAAAAACCTATATTTTTAAAACATCACTAATTAGGGGCTGGAGAAATGGTTCAATGGGTAAGAGCTCTTGCTGAGCAAGCTTGAGGACCCAAGTTCAAATCTTCAAAACCTGTGGAAAGAGCTGAGTATGTCATGAGTTTGGTGGTGGGGGTGAGGGATAACGGATTGCTGGGATGACTATCCACCAGCTTTGCTCCTAGTTCAGTGAGAGACCATGTCTCAAGGCAGTTTGATGGACAATGATGGCGCAGGGTGTCATCTTCTGACTTCCCCACATATGCTTGAGCACACATAGCTGCACACACGTGCGCATATACTTACTATACACTTACCAAATAGAGAAACAATCAGTTATTATTCATTATGCTAGTCCCAGAGCCAGCAGCTATATGTGGGATAGTTACCACATGAGTCTTCAGGAGTTGCTTTTGTGAACTTACACACCCCTGTATGTTTAGCTTCTGAGAAGTTACTGCATTGAGATGACTCGGATCACCAGGCTCATTACACAGACTGAAAAGTATTCGGGTCTGGCCTTGAGTCCTTCCTATCAACCGTGAAAATTTGCTAAAGCCCACATTCCCTGCGTCTGAAAGAATCAGCCTAGATGGTGTGTTGAGATAATTAATAAACCCTTTGCTTTCAAAAACAATTTTTATTATCGATATAGATATAGATGTGTTAGCTTCTGCACGTAAGAATTTACCACACCTTACATGAGGCATATTTTCAGTACTGTCTGTCTTGAATGGCTAACTCCAAAGAAATCAAGGTGGAACAAAGAAAGATAACTGTTTCCAGCTCATGCTTTGTGGGGAAAAAGTGTGTGTAAGGTTTATTAATGTTTCCCATTCTGATTCTCCCATCATGCCATGTGGAGAAACTCAACATGTTTCCATTCAAAGATACCTAGTACTGAAATGGGATGTAGCTGATCAGGGCTGGGATGTGAGCTGCACACACATCTATTAGGAGTGGTGCCCTGGGGCCCTGAGAAGGCTGTTTGCTCCCAGGCAGCACCTTCGTCCTTTCCCATCTGGTTCACATAGTGACTAAAAACTCCTGGTTGGATTCATGGTTTCCTATGACATTTTACACAGGCAGAAAGAGGAACCTGTGCTGGTTAAGCCAGAACTTGGGAGAACTACAGTCTCAATCAGTTCTTTTATCAATTGTGGGAAAGTATGAATTAGACAAATGTTTATTAAATATGTCTTCTGAGGGGCTGTTTAAAATCAGTGAAGTCTATGAACTTCGCTGAAAATTAGTTGGAGGGTTTGTTGACATTTAAGTATCTTTGGTTAAGTGATGTGTAGAAAGACTACAGAGTGCTGTGGGACATGCTGCCTTGGCTGTAGTTAGCTTCTAGTGTTGATGAATGCACCGCTATTTAAAAAGAGGAATTGACACCAAGCAGTCAGCAGCCCCTAACATCAAAATAAAACCTTAGAGTTAAGAGTAAGTCTTAGGGCTAGAGAGATAGCCCAGGAGTTAAAGTGCTTGCAAGCAGAACTAAATTCCACTCCCAGAATCCACATTTCCAAAGCAAGCAAACTGGCCTGCCTGTAACACCAGGATGCAGAGACAGAGGGCCCTCTGGGGCTTACCTGGCCAAAGGCAAATAAGTGAGTTCCAGGTCAGGAGACCCTGCCTCAAAAGAACAAAACAAAGAGAAACCACCTGAGTCCGGGTTTGCTGGCATGCATACACCAAAAGGCGAGGAGAGTAGGGGAACCCCAAAGCACAATCTCCTAGAAACTGTTTCAGTACTGGGCACTGAAAGGTAGGGAAAGTGGAAACGTCTTTTGAAAAATGACTCTGTACTTACAACCACACCAAGTCATATCCCATGTTTTCTGCAATGGATAACCAAAAGATTGTCCGAATCTGTCACCTGCATAAGAATGTCTTCATTGTGTGCAGTTACTGAATCTAAGTTGAGAGATTCAGGAAAAGAATTCAGCTCTTGGGCTAGAGAGATGTTTCTGCAGTTAAGAACAATGGCTGCTCTTCCTGAGGACCCAGGTTCAATTCCCAGCACCCACATGGCAGCTCACAATCATTGTTACTCTAGTTCCAGAGGGTCTGATGCTCTTTCCTGGCCTCCTTGGGTAGCCGGTATGCACATGGTATACAGATACACATGCAGACAAAATACCCACATACATACTATAAAAACAAATGTTTTAAAAGCAAAATCTACCCTTGTTCTTAACATTTCGGTTTTAGACAGAATGATCCTGCACATGCAGTCCCTAGCAAGCAGAGCTGGTCACCACCTAGAATTCCAGGAATGCTACCGCAGGCTTATCGCTTTAATCCGCCAGCAGCCTCACAGGGCCTGCCTCCCTTGGCTGGTGGCCTCCCAGGGCTCCGATTACAGCTTCGCTTCTCTCTACTTCCAAAGCCTGAATCTTTTCCTTTTCCAGCCTCTGCCCATTCCATAAGGGCAGGATCTCTTCTTGATTCCTTCCTGCTGACCCTGCCTGTCTCCAGAAGTACCTTCTTTCACACATGTAGGTAACACCATGATTATTTTGCCCTTCTCTCTACAAGAGAAGCAGCTCTCAGCCCTGTGAAGTCTTGTGATCACAGTTAGCAGAGAGACACTCTTCAAAACACCATTGTGCAACTTAGTTTTTCATTTAGGAAGCTTTTTGTTGTTTGTTTTAAACCTGTGGTGAGACATTCTTTTGCATTTTTTTCAACTCATATTTCTCATCTAGAAATAAAATAAATGCTGATTTATACATTTGCTAAAAAATCATGTACTTTTACATGTCCTTACTGAAAAAGGTCTGAAATGCAAATATGCATATGTAAACATTTACTTTTGCAGTGATGTATCTGTTGTTTTGAGTTTCAGTCATTATTTTTCAGCACAGTCTCCCCACCCCCACCCCATCCCAAACAAAGCTTGCCTAAATTAACCTAAAAAGCTGAAAATCTTTTGTCTCTTTGTTATTTCACCAATACCTGCTTTATTTAGCTTTGGAGATGAAAATGACCAAATGACGGTTCCATTTCCTAATGTTGCCTGTGTCTATATAGTTTACACATTTAATGTAGAGTTTCTTTACATGGAAAACTATATTCTTGAGTTTTCTGAAGTTTATAGTGGAGGACTGTACAATGATGACATACTTTGGTAACAAAAACAATAATGAAATCATATGTTGGGAATTGTTTCAAATAATTTTTCTGGTGAGCAATTTAACTAAAAGCCTAAGGTTGGTGGGGAACAGTGACTTTAGACCATGGCCACATGATAATGACATGGACAAGATGACTGCTCTGATTCTTTTGGACAGTGCTATGTCTAGGTTAATCCTAGAACTTAGTGATTAGAAAAGTTCCAGGCCATGGCATGTCAGCAGGAGAGCCAAGAATGGGAAACTGCTGAGCCCCATCCCTGTCCTCAGCAGCCTTCAGAACAGGTCCTATACATAGATAGCATGGTTATTGGCTTTCCACATCTCATAGTGCTTGACCAACAGTGAATATAGTGAAATCTCTAGGTTGTTTCAGCATTAAAGGTTTCTAACATGAAGAATATTGGGTCATTCATTCAGTTATATATAGTACTAAACCAAAAGGTCTAGGAACTGAGATTCACAGCTCCTAACAGGGTTTAGCATGTATCAGCCCCTCTAAACACACACACACACACACACACACACACACAGAGAGAGAGAGAGAGAGAGAGAGAGAGAGAGAGAGAGAGAGAGAGAGAGAGTTTAGCATGTATCAACCCCTCTAAAAGCACACACACACACACCATACATTCACACCCATACAGGCATGTGTACACAGATGATGTCTGGCCTCTTTGCTCCCAGAATCCTCCCCGGCAGCTCAGTACTACTATAGCAACAAAACGAATTCTGATGATCAGCTGCTGTCCTAGGATCAGTTGTGTACGAGGCTTCAGCTACAGCCCAACACATGGGGAGAACATTTAGCAAACACGCTAAGTACTATTGGAGGATTTGTACCTAAGCCTCAGCCTGTCTCTTCCTGCCCCATCCTGTCCATGACTTTATTTTAGAGAATTACAATCATACACATTCATAGGTCAGTGGGTCGTTTTGCAAAATCTTCATAATTATGTGAGAAGACCAAGGTCTAACACATACATAGCAACTAAGACTAGGAAAAAAAAATCATCTTCTCTGAAAAGAACTTTCAAATGTATTCTAAATATAACATATTGCCAAATCCTATAATCTGGACAGCCTAAGTTGTCAATAATGTACAGCTAACCTAGAAATAGAAAGCAAAATTAAAAAGCCAGCATGTTTTTTATGAAAACGGGAGAGTATCAGTCATCATAATGAAATCCTAAACCAAATCTACATAGTAGGGGTGGAGAACACTGTAATTTATAATGGTGTGAGCATAAAATGAACTAACCCAAATGTGAGAGCCAGCCAATTCGTCAGCATCACCCATGATCTATATTTAACATAGATCGCAGAACAATATCATTAATAACAAAGTCTAGGAATTGAACCAATTCCTGGTAATACATTTTTGTTGTTGTTGTTAAAGATAGGGACTCCCTGTGTGACTCAGGCTGGCTTTGAACTCAAAAATCCGTCCGCCTCAGCCTTCTAAGGGCTGGAGTTACAGATATGTGCCATCACACTCAGTCCTGACAGCAGCATCTTCCATAGTCTCTCTGTGTATTGATGCAGAGTGAGATAAAATCTGACCTGCACTGTGCTCTTAGTGAGAAGTGGTGTGTGAGGGGGGATAAGTAGATGGCTACTGAAGAAAGCATCCAGAAATCTAGTGTTCCCAGGGAAAAGCAAGTGGGTCCCCAAAAGGAGGCCAAGTCTTGAAAATATGTATAAGGATTCTAAGATAACTTACGCAGCTTTTGGAAATCCTGGGATCCCCTTGGCACCCTGGTCTGAAATAAACAATATCTGACAGTATTTATTGAGTGCCTTCTGCAGACCCGGTGAGTTTCCTGTCTCTGCAGTCATCACAGAACTGAATTAGTACCCTCTGTATAGGTGAGGAAGAATACTTAGAGCAAGTGCCATGTTTGAAGTCACAAAGTTGGCGAGGAGAGAGGGCCCACTCTAACCATTCTAGTAAAGCTTTAGGTGTAACTCAGACGCCACACACACATAAGGTGGCATGCATATGGAGAAAGAAAGTGGCAGCAACCCAAGTGGAGCTACTCTCGGCAAGTGAAACTAAGGAAAGAATGGGGAGAAGGAGCCATGTCGTAGTAGAGAGGGGCAGGTGACTGTAAGGATGCTACAAACCACCCAACCATTGCAGCAGAGAAGTGTGTAGAGACTGGGGAATCAGAATACTAGCATACCTTTTGCCAGATAGATCTTTACTTCACTCCAAAAATACCTGTTGAGGGGAGGCAAGATGGCTTAGCAGGTAAGGGCGCTTCTGCAAGCTTGACAACCTGAGTTCATTCCTGGGAACCACCTTAAGGGAGAAGGAAAGGAAAGGACTGGCTCCACAAAGTTGTTCTCTGACCTCCACATGAATTCCATGGCACACTCACCCCAACCCCAACCCCCGCCACATACCACACATACAAAATTGTAATAAAGCTCCCCTCTCTCTTACACACACACACACACACACACACACACACACACACACACACACACACACACACACACACAGCCCTATATGTTGCCTTACTCAGAGATATCAGGGGTATTTGTCATCCAGCAATTTATAATTGTGTTGTTGACGTTTCCTGGGTAGAACAAAATTTGAACAATTAACTGTCTCTTCATCCAAGATAGGGCACCAACAAGAGACCAGTGAAATGATTCCACCCAGTTTGGTAAGCCAGTGAGTTACTTAGAGATTATGGTATTTATTGGATTTATATATCTAAACATGTTGATAGATTGGCTCAACACTGTGGATAATACAGACCATCAAATTTAGTCTTATTGTTTTCACATAATGTGTATAGTATATATCTTGTTTTTTTTTTTCAAGAAAAAGATGAGTTCGTTTTTGATTTATGTTTTTGTCTTGAGCCATTGGGGAGCCCTTGAAACAAAAGGAAATCCACTATTTTATGGTGAATACATATGAATGTCTATATATGGAAATCCCTTAGTTTGGAGACAGGCTTTGCCCTTGTTTACCAAGAGTGTTAGTAATCTAAGTGTGTACACATATCCCTGGCTAATCCAATATGAATGCATGTATTAGAACACCATTATATTTCCTGATTGTTTGAGTATTCTGTTCTGGTAGCCTGACTTGAATTAGTGTCAGAAGCATTTCTAGTGCAAAGTAGACCCTGATATGAGTCTGTGTGACCTGAGCAAATCACATTGTGACTGTAATTTAGTGTCCTTTGCTGCAAGCCAATAACGATACTGTATATGTGGTCATTAGACTCAACCCACTCGTTAGACAATTTCTTGCTACTGAGGCCCCAGATCTGCAGTAATCCCTTACCCAAAACTAAAGGGAGCTCTAATGTTTGCTGTCATTTCTTAAGGACACGTCATTGTATTTGGTCAGCCTTGATGCTGGGGCTACACTTAGCCCTATTGTTACCAGGCATGGTAGGGATATGAGCACATACATGCATGCTGCCACTAGGAGAAACACAGAACTCTAGGTTTGCAGTATCTAAACTAGCTCTCATCTCTCCAGCCCCATCATCCAGCAGGGATAGAGATCGGACAGCCATGCAACTTGATCTGTGTGACGTGTGACATTTCTGAGTTTGGGATTTGTGTGCAGACAGGCAGTTGTGATGTAATTTATGGACCCAGCTCTCTGCAGCTGTAAGTAGAGAGCATGTCTGTGCACAGAAGGCACTGACACATTAAGATGGGACCAAAGACAAAAGCGGAGGTGTGGGTGAAAATCTGAATCCCAGCTTTGGTTGCCTGTGATGTTAAGCAATAGAAAGGCCCCTTGATGGATCTCATGACTTGAGTATATGTTTATCACTTAAGTCTATTGCCTGTGTGTTATTTATTTATATCAGACTAGAGTAGATCAGACCTTCATCGTTAACCCTAATTCACTTTAAATTGCCACTGACATGAATCTTGTGGCGTTTCCTTTTTGTACATTAAGTCTGTGAGTGGGGTTAATAATGAATAAAGTATTTAGTTATATGAAACAAGGGTTTGATAATTGCATTTTCATGAGGGGCTAAATGTGATAAAATTATACAGATTTAATTCAGTACTGAAAAAAAGAATATCACTATAAAACTTTTGGATGAATCTTTTAGAGAATTAATCTAATAAGAAATATAGCTTTGACAAACAATACTATATACTGTGCCTTTCTTGTTCTCATAGGATAAACAAAAGCATAATAAACAGGTTTTTTCTGATTTATTTTGGATAAAACTGTGATGTAATTCTTTGATATCTGTAGAAACTGTTCTCTCCCTCCTTTCATAATATAGCAAACAAACAAACAAACCTCCTGGCTCCTGAGCCAGCCTCCCCGCCCCCCAATACAACTTTCTAATGTTTTCAGTATTTTAAAAACTCAAAATCTAAGTAAGATTCCCTTTCTAAAAGCCGATGAAGTGGTTTCATTGATGGATAGGAGAAAAAGAAGAGGAGGTGGGAACATATCTCAGACATTTTTCTGAATTAGATTTTTTTAAGTGACATTGATGGGAATGTAGATTAGTACAGCCATTATGGATAACCATGTGGAGGGTTCTCAAAGAAATTAAAAACGGAGCTATGACACAATGTAGCAATCCTACTTTGGAATGTATATCCAAAGGATACAAAGTCAGTATCTCAAAGAGATGTCTGTCCCTCCTTGGTTTATCGAAGCCCTGCTCACAATGGTCAAGAAGTGGTATCAGTCTAATCATCTACTAAGTGAAGTAGCGCACACACACACACACACACACACACACACACACACACACACACACACACACACACACACACGATTCAGCATTTTTTTTTTTTTGCAATAATACAGACAAAGCTGGAGGACAATGATGAGAGCAAAATAAACTAGACACAGAAAGACAAACACTTCATGATTCATGATCTCACTTACACAGGGAATTTAAAAATGTGCACTTACAGGAGCAGACAGTAGAATAGTCATTTCCAGGAGCTAGTGCTGGGAAAATAGGGAGGTGTCAAACAGTATAAACTTTCAGCTTACAAGATAAGTAAATTCTGAAAATCTAATGTATAACATGGTAAGTATAGTCAATTGTACTTATACTTAAAAACTGACAAGACAGTGGATTTTTTAAAATTTTATTTTTAATAACTTAGTCTTTTTGTCTCTCAGCCTCTCTCTGTATATCTGTCTGTCTTTCTCTCCTGTGTGTGTGTGTGTGTGTGTGTGTGTGTGTGTGTGTGTGTATGTGTGTACTTGAGTGTGGGTGCCCTCAGAGGCTAGAAGGTCAGATCCCCAATGAATTGGAGTTACAGGAAGTTGTGAGGCAACCATTGTATATGCAGAGAAACAAACTCAGGTCCCTCAGAAGAGCCGAACACTTACCTCTGAGCTAGCTCTCCAGTCCCCAAGAGTGGATCTCAAGGGCTCTCACCACACACACAAAGGGCAAGTGTGTGAAGCTATCGATATGTTTAGTAACTTGATTGTGGTGATCATTTTGAAATGTGCACATGGATCAAACATCATGCTTCATACCTTAAATATATACAGTTTTATTTGCCAAACATACTCGAAGAAAGCTAGGAAAACACCAAATAACAGAACGTGTAAAAATAAAACTTTTAAAAATTTAAATTAAGAACAAAAGCCCTAAGTCACTCAACAAGAACAAAAGTCAAAAAATAAATAATAAAACACAATATGGGGAAGATGAAGCATTTAGAAGAAGCATTACAAGAAGCCCTAGTTTTCCTGAGAAAGGAACGGCTCCAATATTTGATATGATGGATTTATGATTTTACCAGGGAAGAAAAGCAAGGCGGGGAGTGGAGAGCCTATTAAAAAGATATTGCCAAAATAGCTCTAGCTTGCAGAATATTAAACTTACTGAAGATTGTTTGCCAAATATATGTTTATTGCTTAAATCTATTTCACATGTTATTTATTTATAACCTTAAGGATAATTTAATATGTAAAAACCTCCTTTGCCGAAATGCGGGTATTAATTTCCAAGCATCATTTATTGCACTTATAGCTGATGGACTGTTATGAGTCAGAACTAATAAACTTCTAAGGATTAATAGAATATCAGTCCGAGAAAAATAAATAAATAAAAAGATGTGGTTTTGTGGTTGCCACGCGGATGACTGCATTGCAGAAGTCGGCTGACACAGTGTCTCTCTGAGGGAGGGGGTGACAGTACCAGAGTACAGCAGTAAAGAGATGATTAATACCTTCTAATTGAGTGGATGCTGACAGCAGTATGTTGCCCATGACATTGAGTAGCTGGCAAAGCAGAGATCTTGTGCTAAACACCACTCCACTCTCTCTCAGAAGTGCCTGCTCTAAAGATTGGCCAGGTGATGCCACAGAAACCTGGCTTTATTGAAACAAACCAGGCACAAGATTCAACAAGCAGAAAATTACTGTGTGCCTTGGGCTTTATTTTCTCGCTGCAGTCAGAGAGTCTTGCTTTCTGTGTAGGTACAGAGTGGAGGGGGAGCAAACAGGTTTGAAAAAACAACAGTCGTGGCCCAGAGTATTTCCCTGACATTTAGGGGAAATGCTCTGCTCTGGTTTTCCAACCCCTGAGATTCTTCCCCTGTGGAAACTGAGGTCTCCAAGCTGGGCATACTTTTGAGTCAGGGTGGAGGGCATCCATGGCTCCTTTTTGACCAGTGGTGTGTGTAGAAAGTATTGGCATATGAGTGGCAGTCTTCCTGGCTCTCCTCTTGGGAGAAGGATGAAGGCCATTTGGAGACAACAGCTTCTGCTCTCTGATGGGTAGCTATAGCTCTGTAACATTCAGAAAAAGGCTCGCTCTTTTCCTGCACAGGAGCCTGGATCTCCAGCTGAGGGAAGACAGTCTCACAACCTTCCCAGGCTGTGCCTTTTAATTTGCTCTTGTCCCTTCCCCTCAAACAGACACAGTCATGTTCACCCTTTCACATATAGTCACATATATTCATACACTTAGCCGTATATATTTACACACTCACATACATATTCATATATACTCACTGTACTCAGATACACTCAAGCCACACAGACACACATTCACACACATTCTGATACACTCATGAGTACATACCCAGGCATACATTAGCATATAAACATGGCATATCTGTTTGCCCAATACACAATTAGCATGTGTTCAAATCTACTCATACATTGGTACACATAGATGACAACTAACACAATTTTCCAATATGCTCAGGCTTATGTACTCACACACATTTCCATATGCACACTAGCACGCACATGTTCACACACTCACTGCACACTTGCTCACACATGAGCATGTCCTCCCCAGGTTTCCTCCTCCCTGCTGATCCTGTTTGCAGACACAGCTCTAGGCTGACCTCGGGAAGTGGAAAGGCAGTGCTGGTCAAGAGCTGTCTGTTACAGTAATCATTCATTAGCCTTGAAGTTTGATTGGCCAATTGGATTACATAAATATGCAGCAAGGAGAGCTGTCCTGACAGAGAACTTTACAGGAGTGTGATGCGTCTCGTGCTGTCACTGGCATCGGGTCAAGGCAGTCCATGACTGACAGCTTTCTTCACTGTAAGGATGTAGGGCCTTGGGGATCCTGGCAGGCTGGGGACTTTTGTGTTCTGTCTCAAAGTCTAGAAGCATTTCAGGAGGTTTGTCCGTCTTGGCAGACAGATTTCGCAGTGTTGCATGTGGTGTCTCTATCCTGCCACATGCACAGCCCTGCACACCTGCCTTATCTTTTTAGAAGGATGGTTAGAGTACACCAGGAGGTTCCTAAGCAGTAGCAAGGACATGCTCAGCTTAGCTCAGCTCCAAGGACAGAGAGGGTCACTCTGAAGGAGGATTATAAGCTGAGCCAGAGTAGAAAAGGCCAAAAAGGGAGTCTCCAGGGTCAAACTGCATCCTCCTCAGGGTCAGTCACAGTTGCCTTATCCTCTGTCCTATCGTGCCTCCATCCACCCCATCTTCCTCTGTCCTTTCCCCCTTCTTGTTTCCTCTCCCTTTCTCTTCTGTAGTCTTCCCTTCTTTGTTCTTTCTGTTTCATCATCTCTGGTTCCTCACAGTAAGGTCCTTAGGTGTTGGCACTTAGGACTCACCCACCTGCCCTTGGGTCTTCAGTGACCTGTAAGTTCTACTGTCAGTGAAACTTACATCTGAGTCTCTGTTTCCAATACATTTCAGAAGCCGAAGAGCAAACTGCTCTCCCAAGCACTTTTGCTTCAGTGAGACCACAGGCCTTTGCCATCGTTTGGTTTCCCACTGTCCTTCAGCAGTGTTGACTCCTACCCAACCTGCCATGGTGCCATCTTAAGAGAATAACCACATTCCACCAGTTATGGGCAAAGACTTCTTTCCTTTGGGTCAAAGCTGACTGTTTTAGTTACTTAGCACTTTTCTGTAGCCTTAAAGAGAAACCATGACCTATACAACTTATAGAAGAAAGAGACCTTACAGTCTCTGAGGGTCAGAGTCCATTCCATCATGCTGGGCAGCTTGGCAACAGGCAGGCATGCATAGTGCTGGAGCATTAGCTGAGAGCTTATATCCTTATCCCCAAGGAGGAGGCAGAGATAACTGGGAATAACATGAGCTTTTGAAACCCTCAAAGCCCAGTGACATACCTCCTTCAACAAGGCCACACCTCCTAGTTCTTCCCAAAAAGTTCCACCCAGTGAGGACCAAGCATTCAAATGCATGAGTGTATGGGGGCTATTCTCTTCACTGACTGAACCAGACTCTGTCCTTGAGCATCACATCTTTCAATGGCTGGTCAGTCAGATGAACTCCTTTAAGGGGGTCTTTGGTAACATTGTACTAGGAACAAGGATCATTATTTAACTATACTTACTTGGAAACTTTGGTGGATGTTTCCTTGTTCAGCAATGACCATGGCTAGAAAACAGTGTTGATTTTATTGAAATAAATGGCCTGTAAGAGGCTATTTGAAACAAAGCCTGACAAGCCATTTTCAGCTCCCCTCCAGCACTTTAGAAGCACTCACATGTCAACAATCAATATGCTAATTACAAATAAGCCTTATCTAGTTATTAAGCACTTAACTGGCTCCAAGTACCTGTTAACTAAGCAACATTGAGCTAACCTTAGCTTGCCTGGTCCTGAGATCAATAGGACTTCATTTCTCTTAAAGTACGCTCTCATTGTTTCTCATATTATAACATACCGCCATTTTCTAATAGTGCAAATTAGTGAGAAATGTGTGTGTGTGTGTGTGTGTGTGTGTGTGTGTGTGTGTGTGTGCGCGCGCGTGAGCAAGCACATCAAGCTAACAAAAATTCACAAACCAGTGGAAAACTAATATATACACCAAATAGTCAAAATGTGAGAACAGAAGAAAGCTAGATTAGCACCCCGTGATGAGAGAAGAATGGGCCTGCCAAAAGGCTTAGGGAGTAAAGATGTGTATTTCCTGGTCTGACAGCTTGAGTTCAATCCTTGAGACCTACATGGTAGAAAACCAGTTCTTACAAGTTGTACACTACACACACATACACAATTAAAAACTTCCAAGAGAGACGAATGAGTGTCTTTCCCATCTAAATGTAGACAAAGAAGAGCAGGCAGAACCACTATTTAAACTAGTATGCAAATCAGGACATTTTCGCTAGTGGTCTCACCCTCCAGAAGGCTATTGCAGCAATAGGCATGCTGGGAGAGACTGGTGGGAGCATGGCCAGGTGCTTAGACGCAGTAAGGATAGGCCGAAGGAGCTGCTGTTCCTTTGAGAAAGGATAGATGTTTCATTGACTCAGTAAGTGTTCAGGAACCTGGATGTAGAAAACTGACAGAGGGACTTAGGACGTTCAAGAGCATCAGGCATCATGTTGAAGCGTAAAATGCCTGTTAGATTATAAGAACAAAGGACACAAAAGCGTTTGATATGCACTTGCTGTTCTAGGCAGTCCACACTGAGAAGAAAAGCGAGTGATAGTTTCAGTGGAAGGAGATGGGTGACCCATCTCTCACCCAGTGAGAGCTTAGAAGAGATAGCCAAGGGAGCAGGGCACAGACACCAAAAAGAAAGGAGCCCCACTGCACAGTGGCAAGGACACATGGCACCTAGTACTCCAGCTTAGTTTAAAGCTCTTCTGGCACCAATAAGATTTTTTTTAAAGATTTATTTTTTATGCTTACAACATTCTGCCTCCATGTATGCCTACACAACAGAAGAGGACACTATATCTCATTACAGATGGTTGTGAGCCACCATGTGGTTGCTGGGAACTGAACTCAGGACCTCTGGAAGAATAGTTAGTGTCCTTAACCTCTGAGCCATCTCTCCAGCCCCATCATTAAGATTCTTAATTGTGTCCTGTTGACCTTGGAGAGTCTGTGTTAGAATTGAGGACACAGCTCCAGGACCTCACTCACCGAAGGAGATAAAAGAAGGTGGGACCCACCTTTCTCCTCACTCTCCTCCATATTTTCTGCCTTTTTTTGTGAAATTGAACATGATACTGTAGATATATTACCACTCACAATTCACACTGCCTACTGGCCTACTGAGAAAGTAATAGAACCTTCAGTTTCATGACCAGAAGCAAAGAAAATCATCGACGATTCAGTTGATAACATGGTAGTCTAACAAGTCAGCACACTAAAATGTGATTAATAAACAAAGATCTAGGGTCACATCATTCCCCAGCTACACAAGAGAGAGAGTGTGTGAGGGGCTCGGACGGTGGCTTGGTGGGTAAAGTGCTTGGTCCACAAGAATGTTTGGATCTCCAGAATCCACATAGTGAGGCTAGGTGGTACTTGGCTGTAATCCCTACACTAGAGAGGTACAGACAGGAGGATCCCTGGGGCTGGCAGTCATGAGTTCTAGAGTCACTGAGGGACCCTGTGGTAGGAGTATAAGATGGCTCAGTTGGGTAGAGATGCAGGCTGGATGACCTGAGTTCAACCTCCAGATCTACATGCAGATGGAAGAAGAGAACCTGGTCTACAGGTGTCCACTGAATTCCACATGTGCACCATGGCACATATGTGCGCACATGCACACACACACACACACACACAACACACACACACACACACACACCACCACCACCACCACCACCACCACCACCACCACCACACAGTAATAATAAGTAAAAATGTTTTAAGCTAAATAATTAAGATAGAGAAGTGACTGAGGAAGGTATCCACTCAGGTTGACCTCTGGCCTCCATATGTATGTGCACCCACATACATATGCACCCCAAGGACACAAAGAAAAACTTGTGAAGAAAGCAAGACTATCCGGGAGGTGGTGTTGTACACCTTTAATACTGACACTCGGGAGATAGAGACAGGCGGATCTCTTGAGTTGGAGGCCTGTTGATCTACACAGGAGAGCCAAGGCAACATAGAGAAATTTGTCTCAAAAAATGAGAGAGAGAGAGAGAGAGAGAGAGAGAGAGAGAGAGAAGGAGGAGAGAGGAGGGAGAGAGGGAGAGGAGGAGGGAGGGAGGGAGGAGGGAAAGAAGGAAGGAAGGGAGGAAGGAAGGAAGGAAGGAAGGAAGGAAGGAAGGAAGGAAGGAAGGAAGGAAGGAAGGAAGGAAGGAAGGGGGGACTCTTCCTCTTTACACACAGTGGCCACTAGGGGGCTGGGACGAGTGTCTTGCTGCAGCGATGAGGACAGTGCAGTGAAGATGTATCTTCAGCCATTGGTAGCTTTGCTCCTAACTGTCCCATCAGTGTGCTTCACGTGAGGTTTGCCCTCCATCCTGCCGACCCTGCTTCCCTAACTTTCAAGTGTGATTCCTAGTAGGGCAACTTCTTAACTAGGGGGCTCCTTCCCGGACAACACAGCTGCTCAGCTGTCCCTAGGCAGGGTTATTTCCCAGCCTCAGCATGTCTTGGTGCTGCTGAGATGGGGACAGCCTTCCTCAGTCTCTCTATGAGTTCGCCATAGAAGTTCATCTTCACAATCTGCCTGGGAATGATTCTGACAGTGAACAACTTTGCTGATCCCAAAGGTTTTCTTTTTGTGGGTGGAGACCTGTTCTCCACTGTGGCCCTTTGGACTCCCCTGAAGAAAAAGAGTAGCCAGCCTCCATCTTCCACGTGGTACTTTCATATCCTGAAGAGCATAATTCAATTACATGTCATTTTCTTTGCTGACGATTGCAATGATCTGATTTTGGTGGAAAAAAATTCTGTTGTTAGAACCATTTCAGGAGCTTCACTTGGAGAGAGCCTTGGGTAGCAAGGGACACTTTGTCTGAAATAAGGCTTGAAGCTTGCTCACCTATATGAAGGACAGGGAGGACATTTGTGGATCCAGCCTGTCCCTGTCTGGGTTCCCTGACTGGGCAGGGCTGTCCATCCATGCTGGATTTCCCAACAGGTCTATGTCTCCAAAGTTATCCATCCTAATATATAAAAACTATTGCTGGGTGTTGGTAGCGCACGACTTTAATCCCAGCACTTGGGAGGCAGAGGCAGGTGGATCTCTGTGAGTTCGAGGCCAGCCTGGTCTCCAGAGCGAGTGCCAGGATAGGCTCCAAAGCTACACAGAGAAACCCTGTCTCGAAAAACAAAACAAAACAAAACAAAACAAACAAACAAACAAACAAAAACAAAAAAACTACTATCTCTTGGCCCACACATGTGCCTTTCCTATTGCCTGTCAGCATGGCTGAATGCAAAGAAAAACAGAGCCCTTTGCTCTCTCTCTCTCTCTCTCTCTCTCTCTCTCTCTCTCTCTCTCTCTCTCTGTGTGTGTGTGTGTGTGTGTGTAAGAATCTCATGTATTCCAGGCTGGTCTCAAACTCACCATATAGTGGAGGATGATCTCACTCTGGATCCTTCTGTCTCCACCTCCTGAGCACTAGGACTGTGGTGTATAGTACTGGGAATCTAACCTAGGTCTTAGTGCATGCTAGACAATCACTGTACCACCTGAGGTATGTCCTCGGCCCACATTTTGCTTGTATGCCCAATAATAACATCATAAACGTGGCCTGCGACATAGCAGTCAACTCTTGGTTGCTTCTTGAATTTGAAAAATGAATATTCTCCAAGCAGTCTAGCCATTGCCTGTAAATGAGACACTGAGTAACATGCTGTTGATGGTTGTACGGACACTAAGTGTATTTCAGTTTTAGCTGTCCCCTAAGACAAACAATTGCATCTACATTAATAAAGTTGTTGCAATGCTTGGTGCTAACCTAGATGTTCTAAAACTACTTACTGGCTCAAGCTTCATGGGTGTTTTAATAGGTGTTGAGTGATAATGGATAAAATGTGGACAATTCCTAGTCAAATGCTGTCTACCAAGTGTCCCAGAAGAGAGCACTAAGCGATAACTCAGTAGCAGTGGCTGATCACTACCATGAGTAAATTACATTGTATAACCATCTACAAATGTTTGCTTTTTAATAGTTTTCAACCCTACTGGAAATTTAGTGCTTCTGTGTGAGTATGGTGGCACACACCTATAATCTTAGCATTAAGAGGATGAGGCAGGTGCATAGTGACTTTGAGGCAACGGTGACATATATAGAAGACCCTGTCTCAAAACCCAAGGGCTGGCTTTGCCATCCTTGTTTATATGAGACCCTGGGTTCAATCCCAGCCCCCCTTTCCCTACCAAAGGGAAAAAATGGCAGCATTGAGTTGTAAACCATAAGAGCAAATAAATACTCAGCATGCATGCTGATATAAATAATTTTACAAAGGAGGAAGGATCAACTCTTTCCTAAGTAGAACTCAAAATTATAACTAGCATCACAAGAAACAGGTTCTCCATGAGGCATGAAACATCATAAGAACCAAGATGCACACACAACAAGTGGACAGTGGTGTAAGGAGAAATCGGACACAAACAGTCTCAACACACCTTCCTGAAGATATGATTGGCCACAAAAGGAAAGGACGGTGACTTTATAGCAGGGTTACCAGTGCACGACCATTTAGCCCAAGGCTTGAGAAGCATCAAAGCAAAAGGCACATTGGCATCACGCATCCTTCAATGTGATACACCGAGGGGGATGCAACATCACTTTACAGTGGCCTTTCTAAAAATGCAAAAGCTCCTTCCACATGTGAAAAGAATACTGCACCAGCCCACTGAGACTGGGGAATTTCTGCAGGCAGGAAGAGACTGGGGAGAATAAAATCAATAAGGCACTGTGGGAGAATCCTGAGTAGGGCACCCACGACAGAAAATGATGGAAAGTAGAGTAGAATTCTATTAAGGTCTATAGATTAATTAATAATATGTGTGAAAGTTAATCTCCTGTTCCTGAAAATTGGACCATGGTTATGTAAGATGGCATTAGAGAAACTTGCCTGAAGGACAAAAAGAGCTTTTGGGCTGTTTTGCACATTTTTTTTGTTAGTAAAAAAAAGGTACAATTTACAAAATTGTTTTGAAGAGGAACTACAGGTAATTAATAGTGTATTTCTTTAACCAAAGAAGACCCAATCTACCTTCTAAGAAAGCCAAGCACTCACATTTTGTCTTTATCCTTCTCACTTAGTATCCTTTCCTTTGTCTTCTATCCTGTGTTCCCACTCACTTCGAGATGTAGAGCCGAGCCCCTATGAAAGAAGTCCTTTCTGTGGGCTTGATAAAAAACCATATTTCTTACACTGTCAGTGGCTGTTTTGTTTTTCAAGTGAAACTGGTTCTGCTAGTCCTCTTCTGAGATCAGGACTTAACCAGCTGAGCGCTGTCGTCTTAGGCCTCCCTGGCATCCTGTGATGCCTTCTGGGTTGGACCATGGCCCATCTTCTATGCATCGTGCTCCTCTTCTCCTCACATTGCAACTTTCAGATTGGCTGCTCAGGGCTCTCCATCTTAATGGACTGGACTGTGATGTATGGCTTCCTCCACCCTTAGGCATCTTCTTTTCCATAGCCATCATACTTTTGAAGAGAGTTTTTTCATTTTGAAAATGTTCAAGTATACAGAAAAGTAGAGTATATCTTGTCCATCTGAACCAGACAAGTACCTAAAATTAGATGTTCATCCATAGCGAGAATGAAGGGGCAGCATGTGGCTCATTCTTACCATTCTTCATGATTTTTTTTTTTAATTTTCATGGATTTAGGAGTAATGCTTTTTCCCTTCTTTCGGCCACTTTATTTTATTAAAAATGCAAAGATTCAAAGATCTTTCCTCCCCTCCCCATTTTCACAAGACTGAACTAATTCTGAAGATGGTTAAAGAAAAGGTGATTCCTTTAATGCTTTACAAAGGGCCCATGGCGTAAGTTATGCTTTTAGTGTAATCCCAAAACTCACCTTTTACATTTTTACCTGTATTTTGGGTGCATGTGTGTGCTGATGTATGTGTAGGTGAGCACCGGGCACTTGTGGGAATAGAGGTCAATATCAGAGGTCATTGTCAATCATGATGCATCATGTTTTCTGAGACAGATCTCTCTCTGTCTCTCTCTCTCTCTGTCTCTCTCTCTCTGTCTCTCTCTCTCTGTCTCTCTCTCTCTGTCTCTCTCTCTCTCTCTCTCTCTCTCTCTCTCTCTCTCTCTCTCTCTCTCTCTCTCTCTCTGCACCTGAGATAGATTCACTGATTTAGCTAGACAGGCCAACCAGCAAATGTTATTTTTCTAATTGCTGTCACTAAATACCTGACAAAAGCAACTTTAGAAGGAACAGTTTATTTTGGCTCACAGCCACCATAACAGAGAAGACATGGCAGCTGAGCATGAGACATCCGGTCACATTGCATTCACAGTGAAGAGAAGAGAGAGATGAATGATAGCCATCCATGTACTTTCTCCTTTTTCATTCATTCTGGGACCCCAGACCTTGGGATGATGTCACCCATGTTTAGGGTGGGTATTCCAAAACACCCTCATAGACATACCTGAAGTCAGACTTCCCTCCAGGTTCTAAATCCCATCAAATTGACACAGAAGATTAACCATCACAGGTACCAAGTCTCAACTCAAAATGACACATTTCAGAGTGCACACAGGGAAACCTCATGTGTGAACCCGACATAGTGGTGCACATATGTAATCTCAGCACTTGGAAAGCAGAGACAGACAGGAGGAACTTGAGGTTGAGGCCAGCTTGAGATACACAGCAAGTTTAGGCTTCATAGAGAGAGACCATGTCTCAAAATAAATAAAAAAACATGTGACAAATGAGAAAAATAGAAATCTTTATGTAAATGAGAAGTGAAGATTTAAGGATTCCAGAGATGATCCTGTATATTTAAAGTAGTTCTTTACACACATTGAAAATTCAGCCTCATAGGAGTGTGTCACATATCCTTCTGTGACTGCCTCTGCTTTAACATCTCAGAATCACTCTCTCTGTTTGGTTTGTTTTCTTGCTTGCAGGTGTTTTTTGTTTTTTGAGACAGATTCATACTAGGTAGCCCAGGATGGCCTCAAGTCCATGATCCTCCTGTCCCAGCCTTTCAGTGCTAGGATTTACACCACAGCATCACCCTGGGTCCCAAGCAGTTCCTTTTACCATGCTTCTCTAGCTGTGGAGTAGATTTCTTCCTGTGATTTATTACAGCTCACCTGCTATCTCGAGAGTAGGATGACATTATAGGAGCAGAGATGTTATGAGTTTCTATCTCTGGTTTGAGAGAAAAGAAAACAGTTTAAAGAAGTTTGGAGTCTGCTTTTTTTTTTTTTTAAGGCAATGCACCAAACACTGGAGAAAGAAATAAAAGCATGTTTATTCTGCTGAGTGGAGGTAGGAGCATTACACATTATTGAGGATCAGTTCTGGCACCACTGCTGACTCCAGATCCTGGAAATACAGCTAAGTACTGTCCCAGAACAGGGTCAAGAGCAAGTCTCACAAAAACATTGTTTCACCATCTTTTGCAAAGTTCTCTTCTTAAGAAAGGTAGCTAGTGCAATGGAAACTCTCGGGAATCTATGAGGGTGACCCAGCTAAGACTCCTAGCAAAGGGGGATACCAAGCCTGAACTGGCCATCTCCCTTAACCAGGCAAGACTTCCAGTGGAGAGATTGGGACACCAACCCAACCACAAAAACCTTTGACCTACAATTTGTCCTGCCTACAAGATATGCTGGGGTAAAGGTGGCACAGAAATTGTGGGAGTGGCCAACTAATGACTGGTCCAGCTAGAGACCCATGTCATGCACAAGAGGGAGCTCACCTGGACACTGCCTGGATAGCCAGGACCCAGAGGCTGGATAGCCTAGAGACCTAGGGTAGAATCAAACATGATAGAAAAAAAAAAGGCAATGAAGTGATTCCTAATGATATTCTGCTATACTCATAGATTGGTGCCTAGACCAATGGTCCCAGCAGTTGATGAAAACAGATGCAGAGACCCACAGCCAAACGTTAGGCAGAGCTCGGGGAATCCTACAGAAGGGAGGAATGATTGTAGGAGCCAGAGGGGTCAAGGACACCACAAGAAAACACACAAAAACTACTAACCTGGGCTTACAGGAGTTCACAGAGACTGAACCAACAATCAGGGAGTCTATATGGGACTGGTCTAAGTCCTGTGCTTATATTTCACAATTGTGTAGCTTGGTCTTCTTATGGGACTCCTAACAGTGAGAACAGGGACTATCTTTGACTCTGTTGCCTGCTTTGGGGACTCTTTCCTCCTACTGGGTTGCCTCAAGCAGCATTAATAGGAGAGGAGGTGCCTAGTCTCACTACAACTTGATATACCATGGCTGGCTGATGTCCATGGGAGGCCTGTCCTGTTCTGAAGAGAAATGGAGTGTGTGTGTGGGGGGGGAGAGGCTGGGATGAGAAGAGGGAGGGGAAATTGGTTGTTGTGCAAAAACAATACATGCATACATACAAAAAAGAAAGGTAGCTGTTAATCAAATAGCTAGCCTTTTCCCCCTTAGACAAAGAAACAGCAGGCATAACACCAATAACAAGGCCAGTAACTTATGACCAGTAAGTTATGAGAAAAAGTTAATTATCTACCTGCAGAGAAACCAAGCAAGTAACAGAATGGGTGCAGCAAGGTCTTGTCACAGAGGCTTAGAAGCTTTTAAAGTTTAGTTTGAGTAATTTATTAAAAAGGAAGGGTGTGTGTGTGTATAAACATGGTAATGTTTTAAACTTAGCATATATATACATATATGTATACATAAACACACACACACAGGCACGCACGCCCGCACATGCACATGCACATGTAAGTTGCCCTTTAAAATATTAAGATGGATCCTTCTCCAGGGTCTAAACATATAAGTGTAATCTTCACCCCTCACCAAGGAAGCCTTTTTTTGCAACAGACAGAGATCACTACAGAAAACCACCACTAATCAAAATGCGGAGTTGTGGAGCCCAGTTCCAGTGGATACCTCTACAACACAACTCCTGCGTGTGAGGCTCAGGCATCATTTAGGAAGAGGGGTGGAAAGATTGTGAGAGCCAGAGGATCAGGGAGTTTGCTGTGAGATTGTGTCTCCTAGAAATATCAAAAGCTACATCCATAAAGTCCCACCAGTATGACTGGCCAAACATAAGCTGGACAAGGAGGATAACAGTGGACATGCTAAAAGTGGATGGAGGAATGAATGTCCATGAGTCCTCAACTCCAGACAAAAACTATAGACAACCAATGACTGCTGAAGTGGGAGAAACAGTCTTCCCAAGAGAAGGATACCAAATGGTCAGCCCTGAAAACATGGATACGTATATACAACTAACATTGTATCAACCGAGAAGGTTGTGTTCATGTATTTAGGAATGTGTGTGTGTGTGTGTGTGTGTGTGTGTGTGTGTGTGTGTAACAACAATTAAAGAAAACAGAGGCTATGAATTTGAAAGAAAACAAGAGGGGTACATGGGAGACTTTGGAGGGAAGGGGAAATGATTATATTTTAATATATTCATATTTTAATCTCAAAAATAAGGAAAGTATTTAAATAAAATATTGAGATGATGATGATGATGATGATGATGTGTATGTGTGTGTGTGTGTGAGAGAGAGAGAGAGAGGGAGAGAGAGAGAGAGAACTCTTTAAGTAGAACATTTCTCTTCCCCATAGGTAGGACAAGAAATACATCCATCATAATTTTTTTGTAGTTTCAGCATGTACACCATACCTATATTTCCAGGCCTAAAATAAAGAGGGTGTTCTGTGAATGTTAAGTCAGGAAATCATGAAGAACATGTATTGGTGGTTTACAGATACAGGTGTCGAAGATGAGCATTTTTTTTAAAGATTTTATTTATTATGTATACAACATTCTGCTTCCATGTATATCTGCACATCAGAAGAGGACACCAGATCTCATAACGAATGGTTGTGAGCCACCGTGGTTGCTGGGAATTGAACTCAGGACCTCTGGAAGAGCAGCCGGTGCTCTTAACCTCTGAGCCATCTCTCCAGCCCCCAAGAAGATGACCATTTTTAATTAGTTGTCATAGCTGTTGAGTGACAAGAGAAAGTGACAGAGTCTGATGCTTCTTCCAGAGTGGCAGTAGAGTCATGCTGTCTGTCTGGTGGAACTTTACTGCCTGTGACCACCACCCTTCTGGAAACTGGGGGATGGGACTGGAGTTTTGTCCAAGGCCAGCACAGAAGAAACAGTAGCTAGTGAAGGTACATGGCTGATATTCTGGGAAGTCAGTGTGCCAGCCCCATAAGCCTGCAGGATTGAATGCTATTCTGAGTGCGGCTGAACACTGCCAGTGCCATCATGGGCCCAGCTCCCTCCATGCTCCCAGCACTGAGACAACAGGGATGACGGGAAATCCATGCTGCTCATGGAGCCCGTTATAGGCATAGCTCCCCCCCCACCCCGCCCCCGCACCCATGTGCAGGAGCTGCCTGGCAAATGCTGACTACAAGGCTTCAGCTCCATCATGTCTCTGTCCCCTGTGCCAGGAACCTTGGGGAATAGACAGGGATTTGGCCAGATTCCTAGGAAATGGATGGCGCCCCAGTGAGCATTGTGGATAGCGTTCCCCAGTGTTGCCAGACACATGCATTGCTGTTTCTCACTCTTCCTAGAGAAAGGAGGGCCATTTTGGAGCAGCTTTTTAAATGGAACAGAGGGGAAAGCAACCCATTCCCACTGTGCTCAGAACTTCGTAACACAGGAAAGAATTCATTTTCCCAAAACTTCTTCTTGGGAGAGAAATCACGTAAACCTGGTGTCTAATTCCCCTGACTTCAGCCTTAGCTGAGGCAGAACACGGATCCATTGCCTTATTGACTGCTATCATTAGTTCGAGGTGAGGGGCCTGAGGCCTCTCTGAAGCATGCTTGTCTTCTTCTGCCTGCCTGCCTGTGTGTATTACCCCTCTATCATTTTTACTCCCTCTCTGACTCCTTTGATATGGTAATGATCTTGCACAAGAAAAGCCATTTTTATGTGAGTGCTTAAGGAATTAAAGGTGAGAGAGAAGATACAGGGTGTTCAGAAAAATGACAGTTTGTCATTAAAATATAAGTAAGTGTAGCCCTTGGGATGACAAAGCGAGCTAGCAGGCCAAAGGGAGCGGAAGGCTTGGACTGGCAGTGCCTCTGGCAAGCGCAGGGGACAGTGTTACTAACCGGCTGGCTTAGTGCTTGCCTAACAATGTGTGCTTGCTTGCTAGCCGATTGATTTCCCTCTGCCCTCTGCAGACCTGGCTGCAGTTAAGCCTTGTGTCCTCCACGTGATGCTGAGCCGAATCAGATTTTCCTTTTAGTTGTTCGATCACATTTTCCTTCCTAGAGCTTAGAAGGCACACTTGGGACTGTATAGTAATTGCCTCCCCACACTGAACTGCTGATACCTTTATTGGATTGGCATAGGGTTTCAGAGGACTGTGTTTAACAGGCAGTGAGCCGCAGCAATGCAAACAGCTCCGGTGTTTAAACAAGCATCCATTAGGCCAGGAAACAAGGCGATGCCAGCCCATTTGGTGTTCTGTAGTGCTGATGGCTTGAGGTGAGCAGGGTGGCTAGGCCCCTATTGGAGCCAGTCAGGATGAGCCCCAAGGAGAAACATAGAATTCCTGCTGTCAAGGATGGAGCCCATTCTCTGTGGTTTTCTAGAAGAGAAGGTGAAAGGGGAGGGGACTAGAAGTGTGTTGTGGCTAGGGACACGTGCAAAACTCATTAATATCTCATTATGTTAGAATTGCCATCTCCCCACAGATTGCTGTTAACATTGGCGGTGGCAATGAACGGACCCGAGGAAAGCAGCCCCCACCCCTGCTTTTTGCAAGCCCCAACAAGCTCCCCACGCTTGTTTTGCACCAAGGGAGTGGTGGTGTTAAATTCGTGAGGGAGGGCTGTGAGGAAAACCCCACAGGAGTAACAGCAGCAAGCCGCTTGGGGGAGGGAGGCAGACAGAGAACTGTGGTTTGTAAATACACAAAGTGGCCAGCTTCCAGTGTGCCAGCCAGAGTGGAGGGGGAGAGGGAGCTGGTGAAATCAACACATTGCAGCCAGCCTCAATCCGGGCCATCCTGAAGCCTGGAAACTCTGTGTGTGTGTGTGTGGGGGGGGTATGCTGAACTCCTGATGGTCAGAAAGAAATGAGAGGCAAACTGGATTAAAAGGGAGAAGAAAGGGAGCATCAGGGTTCATCCAGAGAAAGTGGGAGAGCTGGGTAAGTGGAGACAAAGAAGATTCTACAGCAGGCAGAAGGTCTTTTGTCTTCATTGTTTTCTGCTCTGACATGGCTGGGTCCAAATCAGTCCAGTCTCACCGAGGGGGTAAGTATCCCACCCCAGAGATAGCTCAGCTCCTGCCCAGCACTCACCCCCAGTGACTGGAGCCTTAGGGATGGGAAGTTGGAGCCATGCACCTCAAAGGGCAAGGTCCCTGAAGACCTTCCATTCTGCTGTTAAATGTCCATGTGGACATATCCTCATCCTCCATCCCTTAACAAGAGGCCATTGTGTAACAAGATGTTCCAGTGTAACAAACAGTCTGTCGATTTTGACAGAAAACACCTTAAAGTCATTCATTTCATTAATATTCTTTTAGACTATTCACTTCTGCCTTTCGTTTTTTGAAAGGTTTCATTTGTTTGCTTACTTGCTTTGTTTGTTTTGAGATGGGGTTTCAGAGTAGACTAGAACTCGCTTTGTACCCAAAGATGCCTCCACCTCCCCAGTGCTGGGATTCCACCATGTACCACCATGCCTGGTTTATGCAAGGCTACGGAAGGAACACAGAGTCTCAGACATGTTTGACAACTGCTTTACCAACTGAATTACATTCCAGGGTTAGTGTTAGGGTCTGGAGTGTCCTAGTTTGCTTTCTATCTCTGGGATAAACACCATGACCAAAAGCAACTTGGGAAAACTTTTGAAAATCTTATCTACCTCTTCCAGTCCATCATGAAGGGATGTCAGGGCAGGAACTCAAGGCAGGAACTGAAACGGAGGCCATAGGGAAACCCTGCTTACTGGCTTGCTCAGCCTTCTTCTAATAAAACCTGTCCAGGGATGGCACCACCCACAGTGGTGGTGCCATCAATCAGTAATCAAGCAAATACCCCTAGCTTGCCTACAAGCCAGTCTGATGGAGGCATTTTCTCAGTTGAAGTTCCCTCCTTCAAGGTGACTCCAGCTTGTGTCAAATTGACAAAAAAATAAAGGAAAAAAAAAAAGGAGTAAAACAAAGAAAATAACCAGCACAAGGAATCTTTGTTTCTGCCTTAGACTCTCTGATATTGAAGTTCTGGTTCTAGCACAATGCACACAGCCACAGAGGAGCACATAGGTAGACACTCAACCCTTGACCTAAGAACAATCAGGAGATGAAGAAATAAATGTAGGTGTGTGATTGACATCATGTGACATGATAAGATCCGTTTCCAATTATGGTTTGTGAAAACCCTGAAGGACTTGCTTTAAGGCAATGATTTTTTTAAAGATTTATTTATTAATGTTACATTAATAAATGTATATCTATGTGAATGCATACGGACATATGTGTGCAGGTACCCTAGGAGGTCAGAAGAGGATGTCAGAGCCCTGGGAGCTGGCAATTATGAGCCATCTGACATGGGTACTAGAAACTGAGGTCTTGTCCTCTACAAGTGCAGAGAATACTCTTAACGGCTGAGCCATTGTTCCAGCTTTTTAAGTTAATTTTCTGCTAAAATATGGATTATTCATTAACTTTCAAAAAGACAAAAAAGTTAATGTCATCATTGTAAGCTGTTTGTGTTCCTTTGTGGGGATAAATAACTTGGCTCACACTGGTTGTTAGTTTGTTATGTACAAAAGTGCCTGTAATGAGCATTTTAAAATTAATGTATTTGATAAGCACAATCAAGTTTATTTGGATTTTTAAAAAGCAGTTAGGGCATGCAAATACTGCTGAGAAACAAATTTCACAAGGCCCCTTTTTTCCCCAGTGTGGTCTCTATGGTAAAAATGCTAAAATATGACCTTCTATGTCTTACAATACATTAAGCTTTTGACAATGAAGTTTTGATGCAATAAGCAAGAATAATGGGAACAAGGTCAGGAAATGGCTTTATGTCAGAAAATATACTTGTTTGCATATTGACTTTACTGAGATTAATTTCATCAAACCAACAACAAACAAATGAAAGGAAGACCCAGTAGTTACAATGAAACAAGGCTTCCAGGGCTTAGCCTCCTGCAACAGGTCCAGGTTTGGGATGTAGCACAGCTCACAAGATGCTAGGCAGTCCATTAGGTATAGATTCTGTCTGCTCTATCCTTTCCACTGGCATGGCCAAAAACCAAGTAGAGATTTACACATCCCCAGCCATCAGTTCCCAACATCTAAACACACCTCCCATCCTAACTCCTGTGCTGCGTCTCTAGGAAAGAGAGTGAAAGTTAACTTTCATCCAAACTTCCTACGAGACAAAAAATGCATGACATCCAAATTGCCCTTCTGAAGAATGGGGGCTAGTGAGACAGCAGAATTGCCGCTCAAAATAAAATGGGATTTAATGTTTGGTTGAAAAGAAAAAGTGAATTTCTAGCTCCTCTCAGGCTTTTGCCATGAATAAAACTCCAAAATGAAATATCAGAAAATCCAAGATGAGATGGTACTTAGATCCTTCATTCCCCTCCAGTTCCCCCGCCTTCAGAGAGGCGTATCTAAACCATCCCAGATGGCTGCTCTATTTTTAAAGCTATCCAGAGAAGTAGTCTCTCCCACCTCCTCAGTCACCCGTCCCAGAATCTCTTGTTCCTTACTGCCAGAATATTTTTTGAAAGCCCTCAAGGGGGGAAAAAAGACAAACTATCTTCAAATCGGGACCCTTTAGGATTTTACCCTCTGGAAAAACCAGAGGAGGAAACCAGAGGTGTTGTCAGTGTCTCCCCCCCCCCCCCCTCTCCAGTGAAAGAGTTCTTTCTGATCTTAGAATTTCTGTTTGGTGAAGGAGCTTCTTAGGGGTCATTCCAAAATTCTCTTGGGCTTGCGATATGTATAGCACTTTCATAAGGATGAAGACTGAGTAAATATTCATGCTTCAGACTTAGGAGAACACAAGTCACATTTACACACACCCCCAAAACACTGATCCACAGATTACTCATTCATTCATTCATTCATTCATTCATTCCCAAATACTTCCTGGACACCACTCAGATGCTGGCTGCCTGAGACTCAAATGTAGAAGAAAGTCAAGCAGACAAGGTCGTTGCCACTGGGTCTGCACTCCTATGAGGAAGAGGATGGTCCAAGGGGGAGGAATTCAAAGCAAGATGATTATAAATTGTGACAAGTGGTACAATCAAGATGAAACTGAAGTGGTAGAGAAAGGTAGGGAGTGAATTGGGGTGAACAGGGCAACTTCCTTCCTGGGGAAAGCTGAACCAGCTCCTCAACACATGGAGGGAACTGCAGAGGTAGGGAGAGCCAAGGAGAGGTCATCTTCCCAAGAGTGCAATGTTATAGGGAGGGTGGGGCCAAATGAGTTTGGAGATACTAGGGCACCTGACATCTTCTAAGCCATGTGACAAATTTGGCTTCAAGAAAACCAAAAAAATCTGTGGAAATTTAGGCAGAAAGGCATGATCTGATTCTTTTTTTTCTATCTCTCTCTCTTTTGAAAGGGTGGTTTTTGTTTTGTTTTGTTTTGTTTTGTTTTAGAGACAGGTTTCTCTGTGTTTCCCTGGCTGTCCTGAGACTCACTATAGAGACCAGACTGGCCTTGAACTCACAGAGATCCACCTATCTCTGCTTCCCTAGTGCTGGGATTAAAGGTATGTGCCACCATGCCCAGTTCTATATTTTTCTTGATGGTTATTGTAGAGGGTAGACCGGAGAGGGTGGGAATTGAGGTGAATAGTGCAATAACTGTGGTTGATAGGAGGGTCACCTCAGAAAAGACAATGGAAACTCAGAGGAGCGACAAGTGGGAGGCATGCACACTGACCACACCCACGTATATCTCATTTTAACAAAATATGGAAAACTCAACACTTAGTCATTTTTCTCTTTTTAGAGGGATCTGCCTTAAGTATTCCACAATTGGAAAATATTTGCAAATCTTTGACTAAAATTGTTAATAAGAGATATGAAAACTTAATAGATGGATCATAGCTTAAGAAGCAATTGTAGAGGTCATTTCTCCTACCTTCCACCAATAAAAAACAAAACAAACAAACAAAAAAACCCCGAAAACCTCTGCAAATCCCTGGCAGGTGAATGTGTAAACTTGGTAGGAAAAGTTAAGAGACGGGATGCTCATTAGCCCTAGAAGGTGGCCGAATCTCCCTAATAGGGCTTTTGTTGTTGTTTTGTTTCCAAGTTCCCCTTGTGGGGATGGATCCTTTCTCCACTGACAGGCAACCTGATCTTACTTTATATTCTGGACCTGCACAGGTTAAACCCTGTTCTTTTCCTATTAGGGATCATCAACTGTTTAAGGAGGAACCAACCATACCCTCTTCTCTTTCTCAGGTTTAATACCCTAGACTCCTTCAGTTCTCCATCATGTGATTGTTCCCTGGGTGGCTTTTCATGGCTCCTGATACAGAGCTCAGCCTCACAGAAGCCACCGTGGTAGAACACACATTCATTTGTCTCCCTGGATTGAGAGAACATGCATTCATTAATGCAACCTACAATTACAAGAGAGTTGACTTGAAGGAAACCAAAGTTGCTGAGACAATTCTTGACTTAACCACAGAACTTTACAGTTGTACCCAGCAAATCTTGTTTGTTCCTGCTAACTCTAGGAGACTTGTTTTGAAACTTTCAGAGACTCACCAGCCACACTAAGAATCTGATGAAAGTTTTGGATTGCTTTCTGAAAAAAAAATACACCCATAAAACTCTTAACCAATGAGCCATCTTTCTAAGACCACCAGCAAAACTCTACATACAACTTTTCAGAGTTTTCAGAGTTCCTGAAGTCCATTTTTTTTTGTATAAACCTTCATTTTAAGAAATCACCTGTGCCAATATTTTATAATTCTGATTGTGTCACTCAAAACTTTACATCTGCATTATTATCTCAGTGTCTATGGCAGAATATCCACAGGGTGTTCAGAACACTCTGGAAAATGTTGAAGGTTATAGTCGAGCTACTAGCCAGGGAGGAAAGTGACATCTATAAGCTGTGTTGGTGGGTGGTTTGTTTCTGTGACCTCACTGTGCCTCCACCACCACCGGCCACATCAGCCCAGTCTCATTTAGTCAGCATCTTGCATCATGATAGCGTAACTTAGAAAAGTCCCCTCAAAGGAGAACAGCTTATGGAGGTTTCAGTCCATGGTTCCCTGGTCCTGAGGTTCCGGGCTTTGATGGCATGGTACAGCATTGCATCGTGCATGCTGCAGACAAACTGTTCATCATATGAGAAATAGGAAGAGGAGAGGTGGGGGCCAGAGTCTCAACAGCCCAGGGTCCTAACTTCTTCCCATTAAGCCCCATTTCCTCAGGTTCCAGTAGTGCCACAGGCAGGCTAAACAAGCCTTTTGCACTTGGGACTTTGGGAGACACTTAAGATCCAAACCTCAGCCTGGAAAGAATGCTCAGTTGGTAAGGTGTTTGACTCAAAAGCATGAGAACCTGAGTTCAGTCTCTGGAACCAACACAAAAAAAGCAAGGCATGATGGCACACATTTATAATTCCAGTGCTGAAACTGCAGATGCCTGGGACTCACTAGACAGTCAGCCTTGGCTAGTGGTGAGTCAGGCCAGCAGGGCCTATCTCAGAAAGCAAGGTCGAGGGTACCTGAGGTTGTCCCCTCCTTTATACATACACTCCAAACCATGAAAAGAGCCTAATGAAATTTAAAGGTACCAACAAGAGAACGTGGCATAGCAGTGTGAAGGTAGGACCAGCATAGTGTGGATTTTGGCAGTGATGACAATGAGGTGTTGGTTGGCCTGTGTCTACTTTTAAGGGTTTTAAGGGTTGAGGCTAAGGTGAGCTAGAAAGGTGACAGCTTTCCAGATGCTGGTGAGAGGATTGGAATTCCTGGGAAGTGTGTGATTCTGTTGGTGACTCTACAGTGATGTCCCTAGAAAGTGCTGCCTGATCCATCACCACAGTGGCCTGCGTGAGTAGTTTGCCAAGTACAGTATCATTCTCTTTGAAATTGGGCTAGCTGGATTAGTGGCCAGTGTACAGTTAGTTAGACCTCTGCAAATGAAACAACTGTAGAATTGTCATATGAACACCTGATGGAACTGTCCATCCTGACAGGGAATCCACTTATATATAGCTCTTCCTCCTGTGTCCTGGGAGGGAGTGCTGCTCAGAGGCAGGCTGTTCTCCACTTCTGCTCTCTCTTAGGAGCCATGCTTTCACTGGGGACTGAGAAATTCATTCCACTCTCAAGTAGAGAGGCCTATGATGGGAAGCATGGACCTTGGAATTCAAATCTCAACTCAATAGAGCTAGCTCTGTGACCTTGGGTAGTTTATTTAGTCTATCTCAGTTCCAGGCTCCTTATTTGAATAAATGATGCTTATTAACTTACCTCAGAAATTGGTGTGGGAGTAAAAGTTCTTTACTTTGCCAAGTATATGCAAAATTCATATATTCGTTCTTTCTCTCTGTCTCTCTTGTAAAATATTGACTGATGATAACTTGAAAAGAGCCCAAATTGCTGAGCATCTGAGTTACGGCTAGTTTGGTTCTGACCTGCTGTCAGCCGTACTTCAGGGGTTCACCAAAGTTTGATTCCAAAGGAATTCTGTACCCATCTCCTCCCTGTCTCACCAGCCTGCCCCCCACCCCAACACACATGATGTATTTAAGATGAAGAGGTTAGGATTTATCCAAGTTAAAACCATGCTCCATTCAAGGTGCCTTATCCCTTGATGTGGGAGATCAAAGAATACCCCAATGCTATTTAGACTCCAGCTTGACAAGGTACTTGGGGCATAGACATATACCCCTATGAGATGAAGCGTTCTTTGTGGGAATCTATCAGTCCCTTGATCTCCATCAGTAATGGTTGGAAGGGAGGAACATTTGGGGTCTAACCCTTGAATATGTACTGGAGTAGAACATAATAATGGGAAAGACACTTACTGCCTATGCAAGCTCTGTGAGACTATCCGAAATTAACATTTAAAAATAGACACAGGCCCACTAACCTTGTCACTCTCTGAGTCACTGCATGTTGACTAGACATGGCCATCTCTCTTTGCTAATATGAAAACTGGCTTAATTAACTCAGAAAATTTTGCAAAAAGAGTCTGTTTCCAAAGAGGAGTTTTTCCCCTCTTCCTGAATGCTGACATTCCGGTAGCAGTTAATGCAGGCTGTGTTAACGCATTGCTTTTGCCAACTGACAGCTGTAGTGTTTTCCTGATCACGCTCTCAAACCTTCCCCTTGCTCCTCGACAGTTGAGACCAGAGTCATCAACTACCCAGAATGATTCTGCAACATGGGAGTCTGGGAGTCATTTGCATATCTTTGTAATAGGGAAGGCTGATGCTTATTTGGGGTAAATATAAGCCTCCCAGTTGACTGAAGGTCATTGGATGATTTCAGATTTATTACATGTGTAGTTGCTTCTCAGCCTGTGGTTTAAAGCAAGCCTGTAGTCACATCTGTAAACCTGAGTTTGGTATTCATATTGGCTCAGCTCAATTGAACCCAAAATATGTGCAAATTGTGGTATTAGTGCCAGGCTTGGATCTCTTTGTCTGTGAAACCGTGTCTCTCTGCAGCTGATACTCAGGGGCAGTTCTGGAGGAAAGGATGCTTTTGACTTCATTCCAGCTTGTTTCATTTTCCTTTTTAATTGATTTTGGTCCCATCTATAATTTCCTCATCCAATCCACTGTGAATTTCCCTCATGTTGCGTCCTGTGATCGCTGAGCTTTGGTTCTGTTAGGCATTCTGCTGTCTCCTCTTTCCTTGCCCTTAGTTCAGAAGAGACCTCGGCTCAGATGGCAGCAGTATCCGGAGCGATCTGCCACCTTTATGAGATTTACTGTGGTCGTTCCCCTCTCCCTTACCCTACCTTCTTCCCTCACTCTCCCTATCCCCCCTCACACAATATGGTTCCTTATGAATTAAAATCACAGGCACTGGAAGCCTGGGAACATTACAGTGAATAACACTATTACCTGCTTCCCTCTGTAACAAGTTCTTTCAGGTGATTCAACCTTACTCATCTCTTCATCCCTGTGTCTCACACAGGCCCCAGTGCATAAATAATGTTCCGGGCATTTCCATTGAAGGGGTGGGTTAATTTTTGCAAAGCCCTTTATCATTTATAAAGATACTCCACATAGAAGCATAGGGTGATTGTTTTGAAGGCCTTGCCGAAACCATTCCCTCCCTCGTTTCTTTATGGTTGTGAAATTACTTTGGAATTTGGGAACACTGATACTTTTAAGAAATTTCTTTCATGAAAAGCCAAAATCTAAATACTTTTTTTTTTTTAAATATGAGGGGGATGTGGGAGGGAGAGAAGGAATGTGTTACTCATTTTGTTGTTGCTGTTGTTTTCTTGTGTCCAGAGGTTTTTTGGGGGGAAGAGCGGAGCTTTGTTGTTGTTTGTTTTGTTTTTCTGCAATGGCACTTTGTAGTGCCTCGTCTTTCACTAGAATAGAGGTAATTTTTACAAAAGCTAGAGTGGTGTTTAGAAGGCGGCTAGCAAATGGACTGCAGGAGAAAGACTTTGTTATGGATTTGTGCTTTGACTTGGCCAGTGTTCAAGGTTGTGCTGTTTAACCAAATAATCTACACTGCTTCTATATCAGCAGCAGCGGGGCCATGCATCCAGGCCGCACCTGCTAGGCCTTGGGAAGGACTTCAGCCCTCATCTGACTCTGAAGTCAATGAAAATGCTGACCCCACAAGGCCCCTTGACCCCGTAGCTCTCATCAGCATTGCACATTTACCTCAGAGGGCTGGCCAGGAGTTGGTTCCTAGCAGCCTTTCCTAAATGGCTTCATCCATCCGTAATTATTGCTTTATCTCTGAGTTTTTTCCAAGAAACACAAGTGTGGACATCAGAAAACAACTATATGACTGCTTTTCAACAAATATTCCTGGAGTGCTTAGGATGGAAAAGCATGTACTTAGCGTAGGTGAGGCCTGGGTTACATCCAGTATCCAAACAACAACAAAACCTTATTGGGGCTTGGGATAAAGAACAAAGTACACAAAAGCAGACATATATAGAACTTTGAAAATCAGGGAGATTTTTGACATTTACAGGTGGAACAATAGTCAGGCCTACTTGTGATTATAGTTCAGAGGGGTGTGTGTGAAATAAGACCCAGAGCATCTAAACAGGACAGCTGTTGATAGATAGCCTCAGCTTGCATGCTTTGGGTGCTGAGATTTCTGTTCATTGGTTCTTAGAAGCAGAGAATTTAGTGTGTTTCTGTGCATGCCCCCGTTCTGCCTGGAATGGGCATAAGGAAAACCTTTCAGTAAGGACTGCAATTCAAAGTATGTATTATGTTGACTTACTGCCTAGATTATCACGGAGGTCGGGGAACATATTACTCATAAGTGAGACGAACAGTAATTTGCAAATGCTCTTTTTGGCCTTCACATGGGATGACCTTGGCCAACTGCAGACTTGTGCTCCATGGCTTGATGAATTCCTGGAGCTTCCATAACAAGGTGCACAGTGTGGGTTAGAAAACCCTAAAAATGTGTTTCCTCACAGTCCTGGGTGTTGGGAAAGCCGGGCACTGACCAGGGCCAAGCGCCCTGTAAGACTCCTTTGTAAGAGTCATGGATTCCTTCCTGTCCTCCTGGAGTTTGCCAGTGGACTCTAGCATGCTTGACTTGTAACTGTATCCTGCAGTTGCTGACTCTGCTGTCCTGTAGCATTGTGTTTCACTTGTGTGTCACTTGTGTTTACATGACCACTTGCTTCTAAGATGAACAAGCTGTAATGGCTTGGGGCTCATTCTACTCCGGTGTGACTTCATCCTAACTGATTTCATCTGCAGAGACCACGTTTTTTTAAAAAGCCATGTTCTGAGGTATTATGGGATAGGAGCTCACCCCCAGCAGTGGATCTGTGTCTGTTGTCAACCTTCAGGAAGTGTTGTTGCCTTGTGATGGACCAATGCTGTAGGGCAAGCTCCCATGTTCTCCTCCTCTATGGTATGGCTTGCTTCCGGGAGTGATGACCTTGAACCAAGGTCACTGAGAAAATGGAAGCTGCAAGCCGTGCTGTTCCTTCCCTTTCCAAAGACCCTCTCCCCCACATTTGTCTTTTAATCGTTCTTTCTGATAGCTTTGATGTGCTGTTCTTTATTATCTCAAAAACAAAGACCTCCATGGGATGCACAATGGCACATTTGCAAAGGAAAACGGTATGTCAGTTTCTCAAAAAAAGTTAAAAATAGAATTACCATATGTCCCAGCAATCCCACTGCTCAGTGTTCACCTGAAAGAATGAAAGTGGGGTCTTGGTTGGGTATTTGTTCCCCTGTGTTCGTTATCAGCTCTGTTGACCCCAGGGAAAGGGTCAAATGTCCATCCGTAGATAAATGGAGAAGCAGAGTGAGACCTTTGCAATCCGTTTTGGTCCACGCGTGCTACTATAACAGAATACCACAGTCTGGTGGCATATAAACAATGGAAATGCATTTCTCAGGATTTTAGAAGCTAGCAAGTTCAAAACTCAAAGTGCAAGTAGACTCACCGCCCAGGGAGAACCTGTCTTCAATCAGATAATTGTCTTCTTTCCGTGTCCCACGTGCCAGAGGGAATGGTGGTGCTCTCTGGGGTCTCCTTTATCAGGGCACTAATCTTACTCATGAAATAGAACCCATATGACCTCCCCAAAGCCACGTTTCTTATGCCTCTCACCCAGGAGCTTAGGATTTCAACATAGGAACATTGCAGGAAAATGCAAACATTTACCTTAAAGCATCATACTGTGAAATATTAGTTTTAAAAAGGAAAGAAATTCTGATATCACATCTATGAACCTTAAGGACATTATAATGAGTAAAATATTCCACTCATGAAAGACAAATTTACTGTTAGCTAGCTAGTCAGTAGCTAGTGCAGCTAAATCATAGAGGCCAGATGTTAAAGGCTGGGGTTGGGGCAGAATGGGGAGCTGACTATGGACTTGAACTTTTGGCATTGCAAGATGGAAGAATCCTGGAGGGGTGGCTCAGTGGTTAAGAATCCTTGCTGGGTCCAGAGGACCCAGGTTACCAAACCCGTTGTCAGGTGGCTCATAACCACCTATAACTCCAGATCCAGGGGGTCTGGAGTCCTCTTCTGGCCTCTGCATGTATGCATACACGTGACATACACACACATATACAAATTTATGTTGCTAGTATTGTTCCAAGTGGATTATACATAAGACACCTCCGGTAGGCCTCCTGGATTGCCCAACCCTAATGTACTTTTGTTCACACCAGCCTCTCCTTCCCGTTGACCTTTTTTGTCCTGTATACCCATAATTGCCTTCCTGCAAAAGCCTTTACTTTACCTCATGACATACATGGTGACTTTTGCCCTTCTGGCTTTTCCAAGCAGGTTTCTTATATGCAAGAGTCACAACTCTGATCTCTAATCAGAACCGTCTGTTTCCCTTTACTGATCCACTGGCAAGTTCTAAAGCTTTGTTGCCCAGTGTGGTCATGCTAGGCATGTGGAGCTTTTTTATAATTAAATTGTTTTGTTGTTTTTGTTTGGTTCTTTTGTTTTGTTTTGTTTTTTGGGGGACAGAGTCTCACTATGTGACTCTGGCAGTCCTGGAACTCACTATGTACACCAGGCTGGCCTCAAACTCACTGAGATCCTCCTGCCTCTGCCTCCCCAAGTGCATCCTGGCAATTTAATAGAATTTAAAAAGCTCAGGTGACCACAAGTATCTCTGATGGAGGCATCAGGACAGATGGAAAACATGTCATCTTCTCATATAACTCTTTACAATGAGTTCTGCTTCTAAGAGAACATCTGGAGAGTTAGGTTAGGGATTCAGAAAGTGTGGGAATAGCTGACAAACTGCATGTCTAATCATTTCCCAAATGATGGAAATGCAGGGTTTCAAGTTTCCCCCACTGGGACTGGCAAATAGGGAAGCAGTCTGGCTAGAGACCCCAGGAATCCCTATCTCTGCTTCCCCTAATGGGGTTCCAAGTACATACCACCACAGCTGACTTTGTTTATGTGTCCTGATGTATTGGACTTGAATTCTCATGCTTGTAAGTCAAACATTTTACCAACTGTGCCATCTCCTCAGTCCTGGTGTTTTCCTTTGGTCTGTCATTGATACATTGCTTGTCTTTGCTGACTTCTCTCATCTAAGCAATGGTGTCCATTTCCCATGATGTGCCTACTTTGGTTAGGCAGCCTTATATGTTTGATGGGTGACAATCAAGTACTCACCAGCTCCTTTCTGGGGCCACATCTTCTGAAGTGAGAGAAAACTGTTTTTTACCTGCCACCCTGCTCAAACACTATGATGTACAGAACAAGGCCTATCATCAGTTTTGGCTTTCTTGTGCCAGTGCATGGATGACTTTATGGTCCTGCTTTGTTTGCCATTTATTTGGGTTTTCATTTTGTTTGTGTTTTCATTTTGTTTGTGTTTTAGACAGAGTTTCATGCAACCCAGCCTGGCCTTGAACTCACTCTGTTGCTAAGGATGACCTCGAACTTCCGATCCTCTTGAGTGTAGGAATTATACCATGCCTGCTTTAGGAGGTGCTGGGTATCCAATCCAGGGCCTCATGCATACAAGATAAGCACTCTTCCACCCAAGCCACATTTCCAGAACTGTCATGTCTTTGGTTTAGCAATGTTGGGGGAATATGTCTGCTTAATATTATGTGACCTTGCTCATTCAATATTAAATATTGATGCAGTCAGAGTGACAACTGTGCAGGCTGAGTATTACCTCAGTGCTTTTGTTGGAGATGAGCAGCTAGCTTTTCGGCCATCTCTCTGGTCACACACAAATCTTCCCATTTTCAAATTAGAGACTGAGGTGCAGAAAAGTTTCACAAAGGGAGCCAGGTGACAGAGCTGCCAAGGGACTCCAGCCTGGGTGCATGGCAGCCAATCAAAGCTGTGACAAAGCTCCTCAGGCTTCATATCCAAAAGAAATTGCTAACTGTGATTCAACGCTCACTTCGCATAATGCGTTTCTGTGACACTTCATAGTAATGAGATAATTACCATGGGTACAGTATTAGAGTATACATATTCCGATAAGTTACAGCTGCGAGAAATCAGTAATGGCCATTAATCAGCTCATGTTCATTCTTCCCCAGTCTCAGACTGGAAGTCAAACTGCAGACTTCCAGCAAACCCAAGACGGATGTTATCGTCGCCATTTCTGCCATTTAGATGAAGAGTTTATGAATACAATAGACGCTCCCTAATTCAAACTAATTTGGGGAAAAAGCTTCCTGAATTGAGAAAAATTGGAATTGAAGTATCGTGGTAAATATATATCGAGTGTGATATATTTTAGAAGTATCAAGAGCAATTCAAACTGTTAGTAAATAAACACCCTTGGGGAACTACTCTAATATATGAGAAGAATTTAGAATGTGTGTATCAATTGTTTATTTAAATCTGAGTCTCTTGAGTCCTTGAGTCTTCTAGGCTCGTTTCTATCTTAAGTAGGTTAAGCATTTCCCTTATCGTCTTTATTAGACCGATCCTTTTACAGGGTAAGCTCTTTGTAGGAAGGGAGAAATATCAGGTTGGCCCTTTGCCAAGTTACAGCTAGAGGCAATATTATCAGAGTTTAAACTTAGCTAGGTGTTACTACACAATGCCTAGAAATAACTACAGATATGGTTTGTTTGTTTGCTTGCTTGCTTGCTTGCTTGTTGTTTGTTTGTTTCAGACAGGGTCTCATTGTGTAGTTCAGGCTAGCCTCTAATTTGTATTGCTACCTCAGCCTCCAGAATGCTGGGATTGTAGGTAGTATATGCCACTGATCTGGCTTGATTAATTATTTTTTCTAACTGAAGTACTAGGGATCAAACCCTGAACCTTGTACTTGCTGTATTCCACACTGAGCCACATCTTAGGCCCTTGACATCTTCTTATAACCTGGCCTGGTATCTAATTACCTAAACCTGATATGTTCAGGCTCTTCGTGTCACTTAAAGGCATTTATTAAAAACCGTTCAATGGAGAGGAACCACAAACAGTTGTGTTGCTGTGGCTGCCAGCCAATGCAACAGTGCTGGCTGTGTCAGACTAGTATGACCCATGGCAGGAGCTGTTCAACACTGGGGAGCTAAGTAAGAGCTAGCAGCAGGCTGCAAGTCCTTCAACATCTGAGTCCTGTGCAGCTTTCATATCCTCTGTACCCAGCTCAGCACCTGATACCAGGTGTGCCATCAGGGGAAGAAAATAATCTACTTTTAAATTAATCATGTAATTTACACACTTCGTTTACTTGCCGGATTTTTGAAGATACTTGTAATTAAGTCTCAAGTATAATTTTTCTTCCCAATATACTAAAAAAACCTTTGCAGATGAGCAATGGCTGCTTGCTTTATGCCACAAAGATCTCAGTGAGTAAGAACCTGCCAAGTTCAAGTGTGCGTTTGAGTTAACGGTGCCTTCCAGGGTGGTTGTGAATGTAAGCTATTGATCTGAATCCAGGGCCTGAAGAGAGACTCTCAGAGCTGGAACAATTCTCAGAGACCACATACCACAACTCTTTCACTTTATAACGGAGGAAGCAGAGGTCTGGAGAGGTTAAATAGCTGCTGCTTGGTCACATAATTAAGTTTGTTTAGTTGCTGGGCTATAGAGAGATTTGGAAAACACCACATGCATATTTTTGCTTTTCAAGTTCCTGACATTTTGTGTTGTGTACACTCTACACTCGGGGTATTTTTAAACACTGATAACCACGTGAATGCAGACCTCATTTAGTTCAGTCTGGCAGTGTGGGCAGTCGCCAGTGAAATCTATTACATCGCCTTGCCTAGTGGCTTTATGATCAGTTCATTTGATTTATGGTGCTAGATTGGACAAAAGGTGGCAAAATATTCATTGTGGCTTTAAAAAAAAAAACCTACTTTCTTTCCCATTCAAACAACTTCAAAAATATCTCTAAAATCATCATCTGTTGTTAAATTTTTTCTAACTTCTGAAGTGAGAGTGAGATGGAAAAAAATCTGTCCCTGGGGAGTTTTATGAGAGCCATAACTGAGCACTAGTAGGTAGTTATAGGAAGTACTATGCAAACTTGACTGTAGCATTCTAATGGAAACAGCATAAATAATGTCTTGTTGGCTAGGTTAGAGATAAAATCACTGGCATGCTTAGCTTGGCTCTACAGTTTTACAGGACATTGACAGTGCACCACAGTCTGGGCAGGAAGGTGACAAACCTATTGTGAGCCCTGTGATTTACTGTGGGATACTGGGCTGGAGTGGGGAACCCATCCTTTCTCTGCTTCAGTTTTCTCTCTGTTGTATCCCTCTGAGGTCAGGTGTCACTGTGAAGGAACATTTACTTGTTCTCAGGGAACAAGGCAATCTCTTCAGGGCCTCTTGAACTGCAGCAGACCCACCTCTGTCTGTCTGAGGGCTTGTCAGGAGTTAGGATGTTAACAAGTGAATCGGAAGCACTTTTATAATATAATAATAATTTTGCTATTATTTGTGTATGTGTGTACACTCCCATGTGCCACAACTCACATTGTGAAGGTCAGAGGCCACTCTGGGCCGCTGGTTACTCTCACTCTACTGTATGTGTTCCAGGACTCAAACCCAGGTCTTCAGGCTTGGTAGTGGGTGTCTTAGCCAGATGTTCCATCCCTCCAGCCCCCTTAACTTGTTTTTGTGCCATAAATTTTGTCAGAGCAGTGAGAAAAGTAATGAATGCAGGCAAACAGACACTTTTAAAATAAAGCATTGTTAAATTCGGGTAAAGCAGTAATTGTCAATTGTTTTCTTTAGGTCAACTCCATATCCTGTTGATTTATAACTTGAGAGTACCTTTAGACATTTCTCTAATAAGCTGTGCAAAAATGGTATTGGATTCTGTATGAGCTGAATCATGCCTCTCTCAAATTCAGAGGCTGAAGTCCTAAGAGATTGACCGTGTTTGGAGATAGGGCCATTTAAATTACAGCAAAGCCTGTAAGGTGGGCACTCCTTACACATATGACCCCTGTTTTCATAAGAAGAGAAACTGGACACACAGACACAAAAGCTGTGGTATGGCAGAGGAGAGACCATGTGAGGACAGAGGGAAAATGTAGCCCTCTGTATTCTACAGAGAGTTCAAGAACCCTTTGAACTCAAACATCCAGCTGCCAGAACGGTGAAGTTTAGATTTGTTTTAGCCTATCTTGATCAGCATTCTGTCATATGGCAGACACCTGAGAAAAATCCATTCAGAATGATGAAGGATTGATTTTGGATGGTGTTTTCAGCCCATGGTCACTTGGTGCCACTGTTTGGGTCTGTGGTGACATAAGACACCATGTAGAAATGTGTAGAAGAGGAAGCTTTTACTTCATGCTGGCTGTGGGGCAGAAAACAAATACTTCCTCTAGATCAGCTTTACCTGGTGATGGTCCCTCTGCCTCCTAATACTGACCCAGGCTGGGGAACAGGCCTTTAACATATGGGCCTTTGGGGTAACACTCCACATTACACTGTAGCTATCTTGATATGGGAGCCCTAGCAAGACAGTATGGATCACTGTGAAGGTTTCATCTTTGGTCACTTATTGTATATTTTTATCATTATCAAATCAGAAACTAACATCACAAGTTAGTGATTTTTCCCTAGTGTCTTCTGGACCACACTCCCTGACACAGGTCAGCTCTTCATGATCCCTGTGGCCCCTGCTTCTTTCTCTAGGCTCTCTTACCCACGTTTGCACTCGAACACTGTGGCTAAAGACAGACAAAAGTGCTTGAGGTCTTGCTCACAAATGTGCTTCTTTCTTTTCTGAACAAAGATGTGTTCCCACTGCCTGAACAGTTGCTCCATGACCACGAACTCCTCAAATCTTAGGAGCCTTTCCTCCATAGACCAAGAGACACACAAACTACTACACTGTTGCCTTTTGCCTGCTTCCCTGTTGTCTCCATCCTGAAAGTTGTTGAGGTCAGATGCAGAACCCGTGCCTACCAGTCAATTAAACCAAAGCCTGGACAAGGCTGTGCAAGATGGTCTTTTGTGGTAGTAATTAAGAGCTTGACCTAGCTGAGAGGACAGGGATAGGCTTGAATCAAATTGTTAGTCTTGTCCACCAAGGCTCTTATGGCAAAGTATAATATACTAGACTATGTAAGCATCAGAAATGTACCCCCTCATAGTTCTAGAGGCTTTGAAGTCCAACTCAAGGTATGAGCAAGGTTGATTTCTTCTGGGCCCTTGCTGTGGTCTGAATGTCTCCTGGAATTCAGTGCTGAACTGAATCCCCATGTGGTAATGCTTAACAGTGGGGTCTCTGGAGTTGAGTAAGTCACTCTGTGCGGGTTGGCATAGACTAAAAGGCTAAAGCGAACAAGTTTTTCTCTTTTACTTTTCTGCTGGAGATCTAGATGATGTCATTCCATAGGAACAGGGCTCACCAGACTTGGACACTGTTCCAGAGGAGTGGGGCTCACTGGACCCTGACCTTTCCAGTCTCTTGATCTTGCACTTCCAAACATTCAAGATTGTGACAAATAAATTGCTTTTTATAAGTTATCCAGGCTGGCATTTTGCTGCAATTGTGCAAGTGGACTAAGACAGCCATCTCACTTGGGCTGGCAGGTGCTTCTTTATCTGTGTCCCCACAAGTCCTTTCTGTGTGTGCCCTAATTTCTTCCTGTAAGGGCACATAGTCACCAACATCCTAAAAAACCTTATTTTGTCTTAATAGCCTTATAAAGGCTATGACTCCAATATAATCACAGCTGAGTTTCTGGTGGCTGGGACTTAGATATACGGATTGGTGTGTGGTGGGAGACACAGTTGTTCTGTAACATTGGCCATGAGCAATAGGCTCAGGCTTTTACCACCCTTGTATAGCCCTGGTGGCACTTTTCTGGGAAGTCCTTTGACATGAAGATTCCTTAAGAGATGCACATTTTCCTCAGAACAAGATCGTTTGGGGGTAGAGTATTGTTTTCAGTGGTTGGTGTGGGCTATCACATTAGGAAGTCTATGCCCCAAAGTCCTATAGAACTGAAATAATGAAGTCACTTCCCAGTTCACTGACTGCATTACCATGCTCTTGGAAATTCCTCCTCGGGGCTGCCAGTCTTTGGATAAGCCAGGAAATTCATCCCTGACACATTCAGTTCCTAACCCAGGAGATGGAAATACTGGATTCAGAGGGTTTTTGCTGGCCTTCCCTGCTCACCCTCTGGAACACATAAAATTGTCATGGGGCTTTAGATTGGCCATAGAGGACTCAGGCTTTCATATCTTAAAGGCTGATAAAGGGTCCGTGCAGGCTCAGCCTTAGCCACTCCCCTTGCATAAATGAAATACTGCCCGCAGAAGTCAGTGAGGTTGTGGAAAAGAAACTGTGTGCCTAAATGACTCTGACTGTTGCTATAACAACAGTACCTCTGTCTAATTTCTTTTGAAAAATGAATTTCAGCTGGGATGAAGCTGAGCAGCATCTCCCCACACAGGAAGGCTCAGCTGGCAGGCTCCAGGCTGCTGCTGCTTCCATGTCAATTGGTGGTATGTACTGCCACCCAACTGGACATTGCAACCTTCATATTTGTCCGTTTATGAGAACATGCCTCCTATGGCACATGTATGTGGGTGTCTTACCCTTTGCATGGAGATTGACTCAGAAGAGAAAAGTCCTCCTGGCCTGCCTTGTGTCCTGTTGGTGGAAAAAGTCTAAAGAATCACTTGTTAAAGGGCTTTCTGAGTAAGCCTATGAACCCATGTTTGGTTCCTAGTACCCATGTGAAAATCTGGGCATTTGGCTATGCTCATAAGTAATCCAAGTGTTCAGAGGTGGAACCAGGAACACACCCCCACCCCAAACTTGCCAGGCCAGTCTGTCTAGCAGAATCACCCAGCTCCAGATTAAATAAGAGACTCAAAAAAAAAAAAAAAAGGCAGAGAAAGATAGAGGATAACAACCGACGTCAATGTCTGGCCTCTGCATGCTCAGGCATAGGCCTGCACACAAGGGCACATACATGCACACGCTGAAAGACACAGCCATACATAGCACAATCCCCTGGTTGATAATGAAAGCCCAGGCACTCAGCCTTCACATCTGGAGCAAAACTGTGCGATGAAATGGGGGTCTAGGCGTCAGGTGCTGTCTAGTAGTAAGAATCATGTTCGTTTGCACACTCGCATAGGTTTGTGGGGAATGGGGAGAATATGGAATTTATGTGCCCTCATTGGGGGGTGACTCTCGGCTGCCTAGGTGCACTCACCCAGTAACACAATGACAGCTGGATAGAAAATGGAGCTCTTGACCTCTTTGAGGGAAACTGGAGATTTTTTTATAGACCTATTTCAATACTTTTGCATTCCAAAGAGACATGAATGTGTGCTGGGTTTTATTCAAAAGTGTCTCCTCACATCTGGAAGCGCTGGGCTATTTGCATCTCCTAAGCTGGTGCAGGACTTCAGAGCTGGAGAGAAGGGGGGAGGGAAAGAGGGAGAGAGAGAGAGAGGGGGAGAGACAGAGAGAGACAGAGAGAGACAGAGAGAGAGAGAAGGAGGGAGGGAGGATCTCACAAGGGGCTAAAAACAAAAGTGAGAATTCCTCATTGAGAAAGAGGACATTTTGAGTAAACAGTGGAATAAAAATATTCTTGGGTCCAACCCAAGGGAGAGAAAATCACTGAACCTCTGTGAAGTGTTTCTCCTCCTGCCTCGTCCTTCCCAGAAAGCAAACAAACAGAACCTCGGCCTGGCCCTGGCCTGCTGCACTTTCGCCCTCCTTGTGTGTAGGAGTCTCCAGCCGGGAATGACACAGATCATGTCTTCTCGTTGGTTCCCTTCCTTCCTTATGGCTCTTCCTTCTTCCCCACCTCCTTTCTTTGTTTCTTTACAGCTATAAATAAAATCCCATTAGAAAATTCAGAAAATAACACAAGGTCATGCCTACAGGTATGTTGGAATAGAAAATGTATGCATGACTTCTAGTAAAAACTACTGGGAGAGACCCCTAAGGATATTGTTTCTTGTCCTTAAAAAGTAAATGCTGTGTGTGTGTGTGTGTGTGTGTGTGTGTGTGTCCGTGTGTGTCCGTGTGTGTCCGTGTGTGTCCGTGTGTGTCCTTTGGGGCTCTGACTGGGTTTTGACAGCAGCTGCTGGTCCCTGTGGAGATTTTCCTGAGAAAGCTCTGGAGTGTAGGAACCCTCTGGATGCAAATACCCACTGCCTGATGATGCTGCCCAGCTGATGCTGCAGGCATCACTCCCTAAACTAGTTAGTGATAAACCTGTGGTACAGCGTCTTTCTCGCAGAAAATCACCAGTCTTTCTGTGAAGCAGGCAGATCTGACTCAGCCATGGGCAGATCCTCCTTGGGATGCTTCCATGACAGATTCAAAAACACCTAGAATTTATCAGCAGGCTTTGCTGAGTCATCAGGAGAAGAATGGGTAAGAGCAGCCTTTGAGAGGAATGTGAGTTACCTGTCCTTGCTGAAGCATTCCCAGCCATCACAGGTTATTGAAAAGTTTCTACACCTGGATAAGCCTCTCTGCCAATGCAACAATCCAAATCAGACCAAATCAAATCAAATTAGAAAAAAACCTACGTTTAATGGATACAGAGCTCCTGGATGGCCTTCCAGTCCCCCAGAGAGGATACAGGGAAAGGGAGACAGGAAAAGTCTGTTCTCCGGGGGACAATTTAAATACCCTGTGGGAGTGATCTTGAGCATCTCTGGGGGAGGGGCCATTATCTGATGGGCTTTCTGAGATGCAGCAGGGTTTGGAGGGAGATGGGGGGCGGGGCTTGGGTGGAACTTCCACCATAACAGTTATGATGATGATTAGTCAAGGTGGCAAATGAAAAGCACCAGCCAAAGATGGTGCTAGACCCTATAATATAATTACTTGGGAGCCTGAGGCCAGGGCATGAAATTGGCCCCAATTGGGATCCAGCCTGTGCTACATGAGACCCAGTCTCAAAATAAATAGACAAATAAAAATGGATCAGATATGGTAGTGCATGCCTTTACTCTCACAAATCAGTAGACAGAGGCAGGTGGATACATCTCTTTGAGTTTGAGGCCCTCCTGGTCTACATATTGAGATCTAGGCCAGCCAGAGCTCCATAGTAAGACCCTGTCACAATAAAAATAAATTTAAAAAATTAAGATACAATGCCCTTAGCATGATGCCTGGCAGTTTTCAGTCCATTAGAAACTGCATACCAACAATACCTTAAATCACTTACTAAACAATAAATTGAGTTATCTGATAAACACTCCACACTCCTGCAGAATCACACAGCCTTGGTGACTGTAGGGATTGCCATCTTGGTCTTAATGAGTGGTTCATTATTTCATCAGTGCTCATGAAAACTACTTAAATGTCACATAGAAAGAGTACCCGGGTCCCTTGCGGCCGGGATGAAATGTAATGTATTCCTTCAGTTGTGAGAAAGCCAAGAGCCTATATGGACATATATGTACTTGGAAACTTGGAGCTCTTGGGACATAGTGTTTCTAAATGTCAAGGACCTTGTCTACCACTGCTCCCAGTGTGTTGGCATCCATTGTTGTGGTGCTTACTACACATTTAAGCATAACCAAAGATAAAAGCATACCCTAAAATTCCATTGTTCATAAAAAAATTTAGAAAAGTCTAAAACTAATGAATTAAGGACCTCACAGCCAGATTTGGGTGTCTGTGTTCCAAAACTGGGAAAGAAGTACCATCAGCACACAATGGCCTTGAAATGCTGTGGGTAGTGCTGGCTCCTTGGCACAGGTTCCATGTCTACAGGCCTTCCAAGGGGATTCTTTGATATTTTTGATGTCCACTAAGGGCAAAGCCCTTTGAGGGAAATCCCATGTTTCCCAAAGCATTTCAAAATGGAAACGGCAAAATTTTCCGAGTATGTATCTCTTCCAGAGACCCAGCGTTTTCAACCAAACAGGTCCAGGAAACTACCATTCGGGAATTCCTCACAAGCAGAATTTTAATCTCTGGGTTTATGTATACTAGGTATGTGTCTTAGTTAGGGTTTCTGTTGTTGTGAGGAGACACCATGACCACAGCAACTCTTACAAAGGAAAACATTTAGTTGGGTGGCTCACAGTTTCAAAGGTTTAGTCCATTATCATCATGGTGGGACATTGTGGCGTGCAGGCAGACATGGTGCTGCAGAAGGAGCAGGGGGTTATATATCTTCATCAGCAGGCAACAGGAAGTGGTTTGTCTCACTGGTGTGGCTTGAGCATATATGACTTCAAAGCCCACCCCCACAGTGACACACTTTCTCCAACAAGGCCATACCTATTGCAACAAAGCCACACCTCCTAATAGTGGCACTCTCTATGAGCTTATGGGGGGCAATTACATTCAAACTATATGTTTATGGCATATAGTTATATTGTCAGATGTTAAGTTTGTTTATGATGTTTTCTCTCTCATTTCTGAGAGTTTGTGAGATTTGCAAGGGCTTCACAAAGTTAGGTTATGATTTTCTCTTTTCTTTCTGTGCCGTTCTGCCTGTTGGGAAGATCTCTTTCAAACAAATGTATCCGACTTCTGTCAGCACCTTTGTGGATGTTTTTGTTTTCTGGGATGGTCCATGTTCTTGGACATGGATTGACCCTGAAGCTGCAGAGCCCGCAAAGATAGATGCATAGTGCCCTTTATCCATTGGTTGTGTGGTATGGGGAATAGTAACAGATATTGCTATGCTCAGAAAAACCCAAAGTGTTAAAATATGTGCATACCTTTTCATGAAAAAATGATGGAAATCCATCAATCTTGCATTCAATTCATGATCCCCTGAGGTCAGGAAGATCTCATTCTAGAGTACAGTTCCCTGGTTCTACTTATGAGATGCCCCGGAGCAAGTAGGAAATAATCCATGTTGTTTGGGTGTGTGTCTTCAAAAATCTAATCACAGATGCCAGAATACCAGAATCCAGCGGTAACTGAAGTCTGGACCCCAGTGTCTAAATGCAGGAGATTGTAATCCAGCTATCTCAGGACAACTCGAGGAACTCATTAAATTTCTGAGATGTCTGAGCCCCTCCCACCACCCTGTGTTCCAGTCTTAGCACCCGGAGCTGCTTAGCCATGGATTGTGGAGTCAGAATCAGGGCATCTGCCTTATTAACAGCTTCACAGTCCCACTAAAGGGGGAGGGGCACTAAAGAAAATGGAATTCCTTGACTATGATCAAGTGTACATTATAAGTCTATATGGAAATGCCACCGTGGAAACCTCTGAACAATTAACATATGCTGATAAAAATAAATTAAAATAACTTATTGCAAAACAAAGCTTGAAAACAGAAAAAAAGGAAGCCAAATCCCTAAAAGTCTTCAAGTCGTTGTAAGAGTATTTACATATGTGGGAACATTCTGGAAGTGTTTCAACATTGTTCATATCCACACACAGAATATCTAACATATGTGTATACTAAGTCACTCCATCAAAGACAAAATAAGCAAGTCAGATTCATTCATGTGACCCTAGATGTATTACTACTCATAGAATGGAAAGAGAATAACCATGCGATGATTGATGCTAGTGAATCATCTTCAGGTTTGCCCAGAATAGACCAAAATAATCACGACGCTCTCCTGGAGTTCGCTAACATCTGCAGCATAGATTTGAATCCATCCCCAAATCTCAGGGAAGGAGCCATGTCGCCAACAGTTAGGAAATGAAAGTCACACAAACTAGTACCGGGGGAGGGGACAGCTGTGAGGAGGGAAAAAACCACAGGAAGCCTCTTGAGAATATTTGAAGTTCAGCCTTTGGGGTCTACATGTTTGTGAAAATATATCCTTGGGGGGCTGGAGATATGACTCAGCTGTTAAAAGCACCGGCTGCTTGTCTAGAGGACCCAGGTTCAATACCCAGCACCCACAAAGCAGCTCACTACTGTCTACACTCCAGTTCCTCAAAATCTGGCGCCCTCTTCTGGCTACAAGGCACATACATGGTGCATAAACACCCTTTCAGGCAAAGCCCAATAAACATAAAATAGAATAAAGAAGAGATGTCCTTGGCAATGTCCCTTAAAGATTCTGACTTTTAGACTCTATTTTTCTCATCTTAAGTTGCCTTGTGTGTCCTCTTATAGCACCCACAGAGGATCCTTTGGGCCTTTGGAGTTCTCAAAAGCATTAAAGAGGAGAAAGCATCTTCAGATAACCAAAAGAAATTGTTCGATCCAAATCCCCTCACAGAGTTCAGCATTTGCTTGTGCCTGATCTAAGGAGCCATGCTATAAACTTGATGTGGTTAAGTGAGAACTGTTTGTTTTTCACTCATGAAGGAAAGGAAAGCAGTCCTGCAGTGTGATGTGCACCCCAGTGTCAGGGAAACACATGAAGGGTCACCCTACCAAGGTCAGGAGTCATGGGGAGGGGCTGTCAGAGCAACCATGATGGCCCAATGAAGAAGCTGAAGAAGGTGTCACATATGCAAAAAGATCAGAGGGAAAACAAACATAATTTGTGCTGGAGCCACAAATAACTGAATATAGCACCGAACCACAGAGAGCCCTCGCAGTCATACTGAACTGCATATCCAGTGGGATCCCCTGACTTGGTAGCGTTACTCTGATGCTTCAGTAACAAAATCAGCAAATGGTGCAGATCTCAAGGTATATCATGTGCTCACACTCACGTAACTATGTAGTGAATGTTGAGGTTACTTCATGTCCGTGGGCAAGAAAGAGAAAAGGACTTGGGGTGGGAGGAGGATCAAGTCAGGGGCTGTGTGTACCTCTTTTAAACAATGCTGGGGGGGGGCACAGGCAGTTCGGAAGAGTCTGGAATGAAGAAAGGGCATGATCAGAGTCACACTGGAAGAAGAAAGTTAGAGCTGCCTGAAAAGTGCCTGGTGGTTGCTGCAGAGATCCTTTGGAAACTGTCTCAACAGAGACAGTGACCTGTAGAGAATGGTAGTCAGATCCATGCCTAAGAATAATCCTTCTTGAGACTTAACTGCATGGGGTGGAACCAAGGACTCCTGAAAAGCATAGTCAGTGGGAGTACTGTGCACTTGTCATTTGAGTACATCTATCTTTGAGGAAGGTATGATGGCACTTGGCCCAGTCCTGGATGAGGATGTGGAGCCAACTACAGAGTCAGACTGAGTTTGAATTTGAATATGGGTTTAGCCACCTCTCTGATGTGAGCCTCAAACACTGTTCAGTCTCATGATGTCTCAAGTCCTGTCTAATGAAACAAATTGAATCTGTCTTTTAAAATCACTCCTTAGGACTAGAGGGCAGGGACCATGGTGGTTCATTTCCAGGTCTTCCAGCAGGGAGCTGATTTTGTTTTCCTTAGTTTGTTTTAAACAGGTCTTACTACGTAGCCTAGGTTAGCCTTGAACCCCTCATCCTCCTACCATAGCCTTCTCTGGGTTGGGAGTACAGGCCTACACCACACCTATTATTTTATTTGGGTCTTTATTATTATGGGTAGGACTGTCATCTTTATTCCCAAGCTCACTGATCCTGGATAACTTCTTCCTCAATCAGGGACACTGCAATGAGAGTTTCTTTGAGCTTGTAGGAACTGTGTCAGTCTAAAGAGAAAAAGATCTTGTTACAGGGATGTAGGGAGCTGCAGAAAACCGCACCCAAAAGATGGCGCCGGTTTCCGCCCTCCGCCAGCCCGACGGTGAGCGCTCTCTGTGGTAAACAACTCCAAATTAGGCAAAGGTCATGTATCCTCTTAATTCTGCTTGGAGACAACCTATCCTGGCGCGCCACGTAGGGTTAGGTGATTGGTAGATGTAGACTATATCAGGCCCCGTCTCCCTCGGCCCGGGGCCGCCGCCATTATACATTGTACAAAGCAAAGAGGTTCCCGATTAAACTGTGTTTGAAGAAGATTCCTCGATGTGGCGTCTTTCTTGCTGGTCAAGGGTGGACGCCGCACAGGGAATAGCGTCTTGTTTATTGTGGTGTCAGGGGACACCACAGGACTCTACTAGGAATGGACTTCACTATGTCAGCAGAGGCTGGTGACCTTAGCCATCCTTTTCCTTGAAACAGGTGCCACCCACTCATTCTCTTCCACCTCCCTGCAAACACTGTCTCTTTCCCAGCATAGAACCATCAGTCCACTGGCTCAAAAGTCTGCTGTAAGGATAACAGTTATCCTTTGTGATCGTGTAACTCAAAAGGCACAGCAATTCACTCAGAAATTATTTTATTAAACCAAGCTATATAAGGCCATCCCCATGCATGTACATGATATACTTCAAGCATCGTCTGCACTTCCCTCTTCACTCCCCCTCTCCCATTTATCTGCTTTGTTCCCCAGACTCTTACTTCTGCTTTTCTGTCACCTGCACATATGTGATTTTTCTGTACCTCTATATAAAGTCTAGGACCCACAAATTAGGGAAAGCATGCAATATTTGACTTTCTGGGACTAGATTTCTTCATTTAACATGATACTCTCTACTAGCATCTATTTTCCTTCAAATGTTTTATTCATTCTTCTCTATGACTGAAAAATATTCATATTCTCTCTCTCTCTCTCTCTCTCTCTCTCTCGTGTGTGTGTGTGTGTGTGTGTGTGTGTGTGTGTGTGTGTGTGTGTGTGTGTGTTATAATGTATATGCCATGTGACTGTGTCACAGCACACACATGAGGTCAGAGGACAGTCTTTGGGTGCCTTCTCTCTGATTCCACCTCATAGGTCCTGGGAATCTAATTTAACTTGTCAGGCTTGGCAACAGGTTTTTGTTGTTTGTCTATTTGTTTTTTCCCACTAACCCATCTAACCCAGGCCTATATCACATTGTTTTTAAAAATCTATTTCTCTGTTGAAGGATCGTTTCCATATCTTGGCTGTTGTGGCTAGCCTGCAATAAACAATGATGTGTAGCTACCTGCTATTCTTATCACTGTGGATCTGGGACACACAATACACTCAGGGGCACATGCCATTCTGTCCCTCTCAACCTCTGGTTTTCTCTTCTCTTACTTCCTCTACCTCATCTATATCCTGTAATTTAACATAAACACCAGCTATCAAGCCATACTGCAGAGGAGGCCATCTCTAGAGCATTCTGGAAGGGGAATTATGTCTCCAAAGCACTTGACACCTGATAGCAACCCATATTGTCACAGGCATTAGCTGAACGGCACACTTCAGCTCCTGGCAGCTCAGCTTCCCTTAATGGGAGAAAACATCTCTATGTAAGCCTGGTAACATGGAAACAAGAGGGCTAAGCCTCACTAAAGCTTCCATGCTTGTTCATGAGGGCAGAGTGTACTAAGAGGTTTTCTGCTCTGGGAGGCAAGAGGGCCAGAGTCTTGTTGAGATAGGCAGTTAGAGCTGAGATTGACCCGAGTCTCTGAGAGTGGGGACTCCCAGGACAATTGCTCGTGTGCAGCCAAGGAGTCTCCCACTCACTGAGCGAGCTGCTTGTCAGATTCTCCAACACACAGCCGGCTCCACGTCTCCCTCCCCACAGCTCCTTCTCCCACGAGGGACATAAAGAGGGAATTAGATTTTCAGACCACCTTTCCATAAAACAAAGGATGATGAGACAGAGAGAATTGATGTGAAGATTGCTCTGCTATTTTGGACATAACAAAACCGAACATAAAAACCATGGCATAACATCTTCGATGCTGTCTTTCTCATACTCGCAAATGCTAATACATGATAGAAATATATCAAGATTTGGTTAAAAGACCAGCAGTGGAGAATGTGAAGCCCCTGGGGAAACGAGTCTATTCCACAGCCCCTTTCAGGTGGTGCTCTGGGAATGTATTTGGTTTGAACCTGAACAATGCAGTCTCCCCTGTTCTACAATCTAGGACACCCCGCATGCATTAGCACTTGGACTCAGGCTTGAATTGCAAATTTGATTTTTGTTGTTCATATTAAGAAAGCCACTCCAGATGCCTGGGAAACATTAAGGTTTGGCCAGCTAGGGAACAGAAATATTGTCATTATACCTATCTGTGTCTTGAAGATTCAGGAAGCATTCTGTCCCCATGGCGGTCGTGACTGAATTTTAAAAATAGAGAAGCTAAGGCATGGTGAGTGCTGACTCTGGGTCCCACGTGCAAAATTGTGTGTTTGCACATTATCTCCTATGAACTCACCCTCACAGTAACTCTGTGAGCTAACGCTACTAACCCATTTGGGAACTCATGAAACTGAACTTGGGACAATTTATAGACATTTCTCCAAATTTGTCCTTTAAGTGTCAGCTGAGAGCTGCCGGGGACTCAGAAGCAAGCAGAACAGAAACCTTCAGTGTGGTCCTTTAGGCACCACAGCCATCCATGACTGAGTGCTGTACACCATTTTAATGCATGGGTTGGGGAGCGGGTGTCTTGAGACATCCTTCTCGCTCCAGTGCCTCGCTTTTACTTCAACAATGCTGGACTCTTGTGTTTCACCTACTTAACCCCTTAGAGGTGAGTGGGTTCCCAAGCAGAACTATTGGCCTTTGGCACCTTGGCCACCTCTGTTTTATAGGGGGACAAGTAGAAAGTCATCCATTACATGACCTAGAACAGAATTGTGGGCCTGTAAGTTCTAAACTGCCATCAGATTTGTTTTTTAAGACTTGTTCTATAGGCTGGGCGTTGGTGGCGCATGCCTTTAATCCCAGCACTCAGGAGGCGGAGGCAGGAGGATCTCTGTGAGTTCGAGACCACCCTGGTCTACAAGAGCTAGTTCCAGGACAGCCTCCAAAGCCACAGAGAAACCCTGTCTTGAAAAACCAAAAAAAAAAAAAAAAGACATGTTCTCATTTTCTGAAGCATAATGTCCCTTCAAGAGGTGCCCGGGCACCTTAACATCCATTCAGGAAGTGCCCGGGCCTCATCTCCGTTAGGCCTTTCAGCTGTGACACTTGAGCGACATACATTTGCGCACCTGTCACAACGATGATCCCATCATGGTTTCCTGGTTTGTTCCATAAATAACGTTGTTTCCTAGCAGAGTTCCCCTCACATGATGGATTGAAGCATCATTTTCTTTGAAGTCAAGTTCTAGTGTGTTCCAGTTAGGTCCTTGTTTTCAGCTGTTCAAGAGCCTCAACTGAGTGATTATGACAGGCTCTGGTTTTTATTAAAACTAAGATTTGGGGAAAGGGATTAAATAGGAGTTTGGCTCAGAGTCCCCTTTGACGCTGCTTACTCTCAAAGAATGGAGTTCCCTGCTTCCAAGAAAGCATGTACTCCTTAAAACTCACATCAGCAGATGGGTGTTACAACCCGAGGGGCTCCTCTGGAGCCCTGCCAACTACACAGCATGCAGCTCAGAGGGAATCTGACACCTCTCACTTATAGGGTCTCTAAAATATAGTGTCTCTGCCAAGAACGGGGTAAGTAGGTAGAAGAACTGGACTCCACCCTGCACCACTTATGCAACCCAGTGGGAAATTTACAAAGGGAAAACCTTCACCCACACAACAGGTATTTCGCCAGCTCCCACTCTGGGACAAACACTCTTTGACCAGAGCCACATGAATATCCCTTTCTGGCAGAAAGAAAGGTCACAAAGACATAAACTGGGTATAAAACTAATAAACTCATAGAGTTAGCAAGAGTTATCACTCTTTGGAGCAAGAGATCGTTCCATCCATTACCAGGAATGAAGATTCTCAATCAGAAACTCCTTATGGCGACCAGGCTGGCTTCTACTGTCATTCAAAACTCACTTGTCACATCTCTGACTAGACAATAGGATTTTTCACTCATTTTGCAGCTACTTATTAACTATTGCTGAGAACCTGACCACTGCAGATACCCAAGAAACAAGTCATCCACGATCCCTAACTTTTTGGCACAAATTATGATAAAGTCTATAATGGGGATAAGAGAACTAACCAGGAAAGGGAGGGAATAGGGGGTGCTAACCAAGGAAAGGGGAATGGTTAGGGAGTACTGACCAGAGAAAGGGGAGGAGAGGGGGAGATTTTTCCAAGCAAAGAAAACATTGCTTTGCCTGGAGACAGAAGGAAGCTTGACATAGTTAGGGAACTTACAGAGGCTGAAGAAGCCTGGGGTGCAGCTTGATGGGCAGTGCTTGCCTAGCATGGGCAAGGCCCCCTGGGTTTGATCCCTACTTCACACACACACACACACACACACACACACACACACACACGCAAGCAAATTTTAAAAAGAGTTTTAGGAGAATTGATAGAAGATGTACATACACTGGATAAGGATAGCGAGGATGGAGAAGGACAGGATAGGAGGAAGATGCAAAGATGACAGTTGACATTTTAGTCTGATTACTTCAGGCTTGTAAGCAGGAAACACTTGACAATGTATCTTTTTGAAGAAGGTGACAGTAAATAGAGTAGAGACGAGAGAGCTAAACAATGAATAGAGGAACAGTTAAGGGAGAGAGTGGGTCAACTAGAGATGGTCCCCTGGTCTGGGGCAGTGATGATATGGATAGACATGAGATGAGCATATCAGTGTATGATGCTCACATTTCTGTCCTAGGTAACTGAGATGGTGAACAAATGAGCATTGTATTGAATTCTAGGCGCTCCTAAACTGTGTCTGAGAAAGTTGGCATTAGTGGGGCTCTGCAGAGAGGGAGCTGGCTACACTGTTTGTGACCATCAGCCTAGGGAAGATGGTCAAGGATCTTGGAGTAGAGGGAGATGCCCAGGAAATCATATAAACGAACAGAAGAAAAAACGTTTAAGAAGAAACCTGGAAGAATCCCATCATTTACAACAAAGAATACATGATAGTGAGGAAGAGGAACTCTCACCAAGTGTGGACTCACAGAAGAGGATGGAAACACACCAAGCATCAGATGGCGCTGCAAATGAGATAAATCAAGAGATAGGTTCAAGTCTTGGGCTATGTTTAATATTAATCCTCATTGCCTGCTATTTGGTAATGTGTTAAATCCATATTCATAAGAAATTTTTGCTGCTCTGGTCACTATGGCAAGAGAATGGAACCAACCTAGTTGTCCATCAACCTACAAGTGGGTAATGAAACTCTGCTGCATACATAAAATGGAATACTGTCTAGCTCTAAAGAAAAAATGAACCACAAAGGGAAATGGACTTAGAAAGTATAAAACTTGATCTGGAGAGATGGCTCAGTGGTCAAGAGCACTGAGTGCTCTTCCGAAGGACCCAGGTTTGATTCCCAACACACCGATGGCAGCTCACGACTGTCTGTAATTCCAGTTCCAGGGGATCTGGCACCCTCACACAGACACACATGCAGGCAAAACCCCAATGTGCATAAGAAGTGAATAAATTTTTAAAAACACAAAGAAAGTATAAAACTAAGTGAGAGTTATCCATTCTCAGAAAAAAATTGCATGTTTTTCCTCATTGGGGATCTATTCTATAATATATACGTGTGTGTGTGCGCCTATAGTATAGGTATAGTAAGAACAGGAAAGGCTACTATTGGGAGACGAGGAGGGACAGAATTCAAGTAAAGTCACAAAAGGATATAAAACTATTTTTTCTAGTTTTGACTCTCTTCTTGATTTTTCTGTTTCTTGTGGTGGGTAAGTGCATAATGATGTGACTGATAATGAAAGTGTAAAATCTAGTGACAAGTTCCACAGCTTCTAATTGGCTGCTTTAACTCTGTAGTCCATTGTAGACTTTGGATCTGGGAAAATGCTATGTTAATCTCTCTGTGTGTATTTTTTTCAGTTCCTTATAACAAACGTTTTTAAAAAGGACATTGTTAGTGTTCTTAAAAAATTGTTGATTTAATTCCTTTATGGTTTCAATTATGGGGGTGTGGTGAGGATTGGGGATAGATATCCTTTTCAGGTATGAGGTGTTTTAGTCCACATCTCAAGTATGGATTCTTCTCATTTGGAAAATGCTCACAGGTGACCTTTCCCTGTGACCTCTACCCTGCGTATCTCTTGGCTCTCTGAACCCCGCTTTTAGATGAAGACTTTTCTCACAGATTTCAAATCATGGGGTCACCTGATTTTGAAGCTAGAAGCATCCTTTCCTTTTTGCGTGTTCTAAAGCACTTAAGATGCAGTTCAGGGGGTAATGGGTTATTCATCATAGTATCTGAGTTCTATTCCAAAAACCTGTGAACAACAACCAAAAAATTCAGGCACATGTCCACTTGTTATCCCAGCACCAAGAAAGCAAGTGGGTAGGTCCCAGGGCCTCACAGGCTAACCTCAGCTCGTGGGTGTGCTCCAGGCCAATGAGACACCCTGTCTCAACGTAGAATGGACAGTGCCCAAGGTTGTCTTCCACACAGGTGCTCATGTATACACACGAACATGCGTCCTCACAAAGGTAGTTCATAACAACACACATCACAATATTTAAGAGTTTGGTATGAGATTAAGTCATCTTATCTCCCATTTCTTTTCCAGCTCCAGGAGACGGTGAAAAGGAAGCTGGAAGGGGCCCGATCACCACTTAATGGGGAGCAGCAGAATGGGGCTTGCGATGGGAGCTTCTCTCCAACAAGCAAGCGCATCCGAAAGGATCTTCCCACAGGCATGGAAGCCATCAACAATTTGCCCAACAACATGCCACTGCCTTCCGCTTCACCCTGTCACCAACTTGACCTCAAGCCTTCTTTGCCCTTGCAGAACAGCGCTGCTCACACTCCTGGGCTTCTGGAAGATCTGGGTAAGAATGGCAGGCTCCCTGAGATTAAACTCCCTGTCAATGGCTGCGGGGATCTGGAGGATAGCTTTGCTATCTTGCAGAGCAAGGACCTCAAACAGGAGCCTCTTGATGACCCTGCCTGTATAGACACATCAGAAACGTCACTTTCTAATCAGAACAAGCTGTTCTCTGACATTAACCTGAATGACCAAGAGTGGCAGGAGCTAATAGACGAACTGGCCAACACAGTTCCAGAAGACGACATCCAGGACCTGTTCAATGAAGACTTTGAAGAGAAGAAGGATCCGGAATTCTCACAGACAACCATGGAGACCCCACTCTCCCACGAGAGTGCGAGCGTGAAGAGCGATGCCTCTCATTCTCCTTTTGCACACGTCTCTATGGGATCACCCCAGGCCAGACCTTCATCTTCTGGTCCTCCCTTTGCTACTGTATCCACAGCCACTAGTTTACCATCCGTGGCCAATACTCCCGTGGCTCCAAACCCTGCCAGCTCACCAGCTAACTGTGCTGTCCAGTCCCCCCAAACTCCAACGCAAGCCCATACTCCAGGTCAAGCCCCAGCTCGGCCTGGCAATGGCTATCTCCTTAATCCAATCTCGGTGACGGTATCTGGTTCAGGGTCAGGCTCAGTGGCAGTGCCCAGCTCTGACATGTCCCCAGCAGAGCAGCTCAAACAGATGGCTGCCCAGCAACAACAGAGGGCGAAACTCATGCAGCAGAAACAGCAGCAGCAGCAGCAGCAGCAGCAGCAGCAGCAGCAGCAGCAGCAGCAGCCCCACTCAAATCAGACTTCAAGTTGGTCTCCCTTAGGACCTCCGTCAAGTCCTTATGGAGCAGCTTTTACTGCAGAAAAACCAAATAGCCCAATGATGTACCCCCAAGCCTTTAACAACCAAAACACTATAGTGCCTGCAATGGCCAATAGCCTGCAGAAGACGACCATGAACAACTACCTCCCTTCAAATCACATGAATATGATCAGTCAGCAGCCAAATAACTTGGGTACAAACTCCTTAAACAAACAGCACAATATGCTCACTTATGGCAACACTAAGCCTCTGACCCATTTTAATGCGGACTTGAGTCCGAGAATGACACCCCCTATGGCCAACCCTAACAAAAACCCCTTGATGCCCTACATTCAGCAGCAGCCTCCGCAGCCCCAGCCGCAGCCCCAGCCCCAGCCTCCCCAGCAGCAGCAGCCTCCACCACAGCTGCAAGCTCCCAGAGCGCACCTGAGTGAGGACCAGAAACGCATGCTTCTCATTAAGCAGAAAGGAGTGATGAATCCGCCCATGGCCTATGCTGCGCTTCCAGCCCACAGCCAGGTAAGTGAGAAATAGCACACTGTGGGAGCCGTTCTTACCCGCGTGCCAGACTGTCCTGTGTGTACCAGGTACCAGGCTTGGCCTGGAAGGGAGCCTGATCGCCACCAGAATTCCTCTCCTGTACATCCTTGTGCGGTTTTTTTTTTTTTTTTCCTCAGAGTTGGAAAAAGAGTGGTCCAATAAACCTTGAATTCTTGAATACCTAGGAACCTAACATCCTATTCCTGACTGCAGCCAAGAAAATTTTAAATTATGTCCAATTTTCACTGTGAGGAAAGCAGGCTGCAGAAGTCACATGACCCAACATGGCATGCCTCTATAGTTTTTCTTCTGGTTCATTAGCCAAAGGGTGATAGGAGGGCAGGGGTTCTCAGGCCTACCTATCGCCATTTTATACCTTCGGGACAAATCATCAGCTGTCTTAACAGGCTATGAGTGATGGAAAATATGGACTCTTGGCCTTTAAAAATCAAAGCATTTTTGTATTTTCAGAGTGAAGTGGAGAGTGGGTCTTGTAGGGGTGTTTAATGTTTTAACATTTGCCATTTTGCCAGCAACAGTTAGATATCTCAACCACATGACTTAGGAGTATGGCATCCCTATCTGAGACATTTAGCTGGATTTCAGCAAGAGTTGCTAGTGAATTCATGGTGTGTGTGTGTGTGAGGGGGTGGGGAGTGTCTCTTTACTTTCAGTTGTTGTCTGTGTGCCCTCCTTGTGAAATGCAGACAGTGTCCTGTAGGTAGATACTAGGCAACTCGGCATTTTGTGGCTCCCACTTATGACCCCCATTCTCTACCCCGACCCCTGAAGTTAGTAGATGCTACAAGGCTGGAGATGGTGCTAGCCTGTATAGACAGGCCAAAGCTCCATGGCTTCATTCTTACCCTTCGCAGCCTTCCAACCCCCACCCTTCCCTGTGATTTCTTGTCTTCACATGCCAGCTAGATCTAAAGAAGTCCTGTCTGAATAAATAAAAGTGTGGCTTGATTTTACATCAACTGCAACTGGGAACTAGTAGGAAACATCTTTGAAATACGGAAACAAAATTAAAATATAGAAATAAAATTAAAATATAGAAATATATGTCAATGGAAATGCAACCTTTTATACACTTTAAGTTCAGAAGCAAGCAAAAATAGAGGCTTGTGCAAGGATGCTTGTAGGAGCTCAGAGGCACCAGGAGGTTCATGAGATTGCATGCTGTCAAATGATCCGTTGTTAATCTTAATACAAATTATGCTTCTACTCAGGCTGTTTTTAGGCCAGGATTTCTTCTGAGCCCAACCAAAGATGATTAATTCCAACTTGCAGGTTCTGTAGACATTTGGGTGCAATGATACCTCTCTGTCCTCGGAGACCCACACTAACCCCTTTCTAAGTATGATAACTAGAAACAGTCGTAGCTGGAACACGGGGTTTTTTTAAAGAGATCCTTTGGGGTCCTAATGCTTGCAAGTGGGTCCCTGAGGCCTTTAGCTACAGGGGTTGTGTTTTGAAAGGGTTCAGTCGGCTGAAGCAGTGTCTGGATTAAATCTGCATGAAACACTGTCCATCTCAGAGGTGCTTTCAGGGTGGACAGACTCTTTCCTGGCAAGGGCTCATTAGAACAAATGCTTCTTAGCACAGAGCACAGACAGGCAATGGTAGATGCTTCCTAATGAAGTAGTAACTGCCTAGCATTTGAAACAAGTTTCAAGATACTTACAGAAGCATGTGAGGGTCTATCTACAAATACACCATTTCAGATTTTTATCTGATTGTGAATGGGTATTTTCATTGCTCTCATGTGTGTATGTTCCTTCTGCCACCAGGAAAGTATTTTTTAAGTAGGGAAAAATCCCTATTTTTAAAAGCAAAAGTCGATCCTTTCTCTTTTTAGAGGATCAGTTTAAGTCAAATTGACTTTCATTTGAATGAGTTCATGCCATCATGCCATCGTTCTCTAGTTGGTGTGTATTAGTTGTAAATTCCTGCTCCAGGATAACCTTAGCCATCCCACCTCCCAATACTCTTCGGTTTTCTTAGTACATCCTTTCTCCATCCTTTAACAACTTTTCTTTTTCCTGTAAAAAGCTAAAACTTCAGCAATGAAAATACCACCAAAATTTCTACCATAGTTCTTGGACCAGTCTTCTCCAGGATGCGTCCCAATGTTATTTCTTTGATTGTGTCTCTTTCCCTGTGCCTCCCACCTTGTAAAAATACATTTCTGTACCCAGTTGTCATAACTGAGCCTTCTGAATTGAGATCTACTTTTTTTTTTTAATATGTACTTCTGAGATGAAGCAACCAGTTCTTACTTTGCTCTTGTTTGTTATAATTTCCTAATTTTGCTGTTTCTCAAGAACAAGACCTCCACCCCCAGCTAGTTTTTTGCACATTGCCCAACCGTGTCTAAAACCATTTAATAAACCATTTGATGAAAAATAGCAACATGTGGGCCAGAGATATGTTTTCAGCTGCCTGTGGGCTTCCCCAGAGAACGCATGGGTACAAGTGACAAAAAGGTGTTTTTAAGAGCAAGGAGGAGTACTAGCAAAGCAGTCTAAAAGGGCACCTTTGAGGGGTGGAGTTCCAGTGAGATTGCTGGGAAGGCAAACTCAACCATTGGGACTGACAAACAAAAAACAAGGAAGCAGCTATGCAGAAGGAACCCAAAGGCCTACGGCCCCAGGCTGGCCAAAGGAGGACACAGGCAACTCAGAGCCCAAGTACAATTCCTGCACAGATGAGTGCAGAGATACAGGTTTCCAGAAGGTGAGGCTTCTAACTTCTAGTCCTAGCAGCGAAAGGACGGGCTGAATCGTACTCAGCTCTGTTTGTTTTATCTGCATGTGTTCCGTGTTCGGCTCTGTGCGTGTCATAAGTCGATATGCTTTCCACTTTCCCTTTTATTTTTCCAATATGTGTAAGCTCTGCTAGTATAAACCTGTTACCTGTAGCATCTCCACAGGAAGCTCAGGCCTCCAGTATTCACAGACATCTTGGGGAATCTCTTTAAACATCCTTAACTTTACAAGCCAGGAGCCTCTTTCGTCGGATTGCTTAAATACATGTGTTTACTTTTCCCAAGAAACGCATGCACCCAGTTCAGATAGTGCTATCAGACTTCCAGTAAAACAAGCAAACAAACAAAAACCAGCAACAGCAGCCCTCCCCGCCCCTCTCCATGAAGACAGCCACTTGACTTCACTAAGTCATTTTCTTGGTGATTCCCCAGGTATGGCATTTTTCCCTTTTCAACCCTTAGGACACACCCTACCTTAAAGGCATTTCTTCCTGATCCTGTGACATCCACAGCATTGAGAGGCCCAGTGATGTGTGTCTACACCTTACCTCAGAGGGCTTTTTGAATCTTTAAGATTTTGTGATCTTAGTGTGGCTTCTTTCCCACATTATGCTGGATGCCATGAAATGTATTTATCTTGTGGCTGTGGGTGTGTGGGTGCTTGGGGGGCAAAGAATGATGTGTGGTGTCCTGCTATATCACTTTCCCCCTTATTCACATGAGGCAGGGTTTCTCACTGAACCTGTGTTCCCCTGCCTCTGCCCTCACAGTGCTGGAGTGATAGGCATGTGCAGTTGAGCAGGGACTTTACTCAGTGCTGAGACTTGAACTCTGGGTCTCATGCTTGGGCAGGAGACACTCTTACCCACCAAGCCGCTTGCCTACCCTTGCTATTTGGTAGTAAGAAATTTATTTTAACATCTGATAATGTATGTTCCTAATATATCTGGGGTTTAAGATATTTTTGATACTTTCTCACTCCTTTTATTTCTTTTTATTGAACTTTTTGGAACTTCTCCTTTTGCATTGTGAACTTCCTCGACTGCTCTCTGATTCTCATTTCTTTTCTATTTTCCATGTCTTTGTCTTCTTATCCCATGTTCTATTAGATTTCCTTAACTTTGTCTCCCAACCTTGATATCAAATACTTCATTTTTAATTTCCACATTTTCAATTTCTATAAGCTCCTTCTTATTCTCTGGCTTGTCCTTTATAACCCAAGAACACTAATTATCATTTTGAAATGAGGTTTTCTTCTGCTCTCTGCTTACTCTCTTCCTTGTGTTCATTCTGCTTCTATAATGTCACAAGCTTTTCCTTAACCGTCTGTTTAGGAGCATAGCACTGTACTGGAGTTCACTTGCCCTGGGATAACTGGGTTAGAGCCCAGCCTGTTCCCTGGATCAGTGTCCATAGGTGACTTTCCCTTGAAAAGGACAGATGAGATTCCCAAGCTCATTGCTGGCCCTAGAAACCGAGCATGAAAGGGAGTTGGTGGTTGTGTTGCTGACCGTGAGGGTTGTATCTCTAAGCACTGGTAAACTTTCACTTACACCCTCTGTTTTCATTTGATGCCTGGTATCTCAGGGCTCCTGAGCCTGATAGCTCCATCTCTATAGAGTCAGGAACCTTCCTTCCTTGGGGAAGGGCAAGAGTCTTAACTCTTCACTTTGTGGACCTTCAGCCCATTTCCCTGTGCAGCTCTGTGGGGATCATCTAAACAGATACTGTGCCCTTTGGCTATCAGACTAGTGAATTTCCTTGGGAATCTCATCACTGGGCAGGAGAAAGGCAGAACCTCTTCCTAATACCAGCCAGAGGAGGAACTTGCCTCTCCCGAAGAGATTTCAGGCACTTTGAACAACTTTTCAGATCACTTTGCTGGACAGAGTAAAGCCGAGATGACATGAGCAAGACCACGCCTGGATCATGACTGCCTAGCTATGCATATCTTGCCATCTCTCTTCCCTTTCGTTCTCCAATGTTTATATTAATTTTACTCCTGTATCGACACTGTACTGGAGCACTTGAAAATGCCAAGCCCATTCTAGACTTCTGCAATGGCTTTGGACACCTTTCTGTTTGAATATCAAATATTGCCTGATACTGAAATTTATTGCAGCAAAATTTGCATGATTGTTTCCAACGTTTTGGCCATTAATGAAGCAAAGCAGGCACTAACCAAACTTGATACCCTTGTGATGGTGAGTTTTTGATTGTCAGGTTGCAATAACCTAAAATCTCATGAGAAGAGATTCAGTTGAGGAATTGTCTAGGTTAGATTAGCCTGTGGGGAATTGTCTTGGTTTTTTATTGATAGAGGAAGACCTGGCCCATTGTGGGTGGCAGCATTTGATGAGTTGAGCCCCCAAAGTGTGTAAGAGTAGAGAAAGCTGGCTAAGCATTGAGAAGCAAGCAAGCAAAGAGCCACGTGTCCACTCTCCCTCAGCTTCTGACTGTGGCTGTGACACATTAAATTCCTGCCTTGACTTCCCTACAATAATGGACTATAACTTGGAACTGTGTGTCAAATGAACCCTTCCTCACCTCTGTGCTATGGGGCGGGGTATTTTTATCACTGCAACAAAATAAAACCAGGATGACATTCGGGACATAAGTTTTCTTATCAGGAATGTATATATTAAAGGGGACAGAAATGCCAACATCATCCTCCAGCCACTTTGGGGTAAGATCTCATGATTATACCCACAGAGTCTTTTTATAGAATCTTGAAAACATTGACTTACTTCAAGGACTGTGGAAACAATTTAGATTCCATGACCCCGACTAAGCTTGTGGTGCCCGGTAACTCAGGTGCCAGGCAAAGTATTGACAGAATCCTCATCACTGGCTCAATCCAGGCCTCCCAGCTGAGGGAACAGGCAGGCGAAAGTGCTCAAAAATCCACATAATAAGGGAAAGGTTTCTATTGATGGATAAAATAAAATCATTTCCATACACATCCTGGAAGATCTTTTAAAATCCTGATTGACGTTCTGTCAGAGTCTGCGAATATGAGACTAAGAAAAAACAGCCAAAGAGAAGAAGTGTGCGGGAAAGGAATTAGTTGTATAATATACTGTGGGAGCAAGAGGTTTTAATTGGTCCTCTGTGAGACTGCTCTTGAAAGGTGCTGTGGGACAAGAAGATTCCTGTTTACTCAGAGAGCTTACAGCCCATCAAGCAGCGTTCTGGAGCGTTTATGGACCTAAGAATCACCCAGGGAGATGTTGAGAGGGCAGGTAATCAGCAAATCTGTGATGAGGCCTGGGAGTGCACCCTTTATACCCCCCACAGCTGCTACCAACTCTGATGCCATTTTTATTTTGTTTTGTTTTGTTTTGTTTGAGGCAGAGTTTCTCTGTGTAACAGTCCCGTCTGTCCTGGAACTCTCCTTCTAGACCAGGCTGGCCTCAAACTCACAGAGATCCACCTTCCTCTGCCTCCTGAGTGCTGAGATTAAAGGTGTGTGGCACCACCACCTGGCTGTTGCCATTTTATAATGAAAAATGGTACATACTGGAGAAACGGTACATAAGATAACAGCAGAACACAGTAAAGTGGCCTGTGTTTACTTCATTGTTCAATGTGTAATACAATTGCCTATGGCAGTGTATTAGTTACTCCCCTATTGCTGTGATAAGACATCATGACCAAGGAGTCTTAGAGAAGAAAGAGTTCACTTGGGCTCGTGGTTCCAGGAGGATAGGAGTCCATCATGGTGGCAGGTGACAGTCATGGTAGCAGGAAAGCTGGGAGTTCACATCTTGAACCACAAACGGGAAGCAGAGAGAGTAAATTGGGAATGGTGCAAAGCTTAGAATCCTCCAAGAGCTGGATGGCTCTTCTCTTTTCTTAAGACCTCATGTGTGCTGAGATACCTTCCCCAGGATCTGCAGGGATAAAAGCTGGCAGTGGGGTGGAAAGCACACATGGCAGAGGCAACATGAGGCGTATGTGGCACCCTCTTGAGATATCATCCCCCAGCAAGACTCCTCAGATGTATTGGTAGGACCACGGCTCTGGATGCGCTTGCTTGGTTATATCAAGTATGGCAGCTGAACAACTTTCCTAGATGTTCTTAGGCTTTGAAAGTGATAACACATGGACCACATGCCCAGTTTCACTTTACCTCTTGAATCTTGGGTTCCCTTCATTTCAAACTATATTCTTCAGCACCATGGACTCCAATCCAGAACCCTCCAAGAGCATCTTTTGTAGTTACAGACAAAGAGCAAGTCTAGCTTTGCTCCCTAACAGAAGCCTACTGGTCATTAGTTCAACAAAATTATGGACAATTGTAAAATTTGACCAATAGACTAAAAAGAGATGTCCATATCCTGTCAACCAGAGTGTACAGCCCCAGAAAGTCCTGTCTGGAAGATAAAGTGGGTCCCATATTAATGCTGGGCATTAAGTAAGGTATCACCTGCTGTCTTAGGGTTATTATTGCTGTGATGAGACACTATGACAAAAAGCAACTTGTGTGGGGGGGGGGATGGTGCATTTGGCTTGCATATTCTGAATCACGCTCCATTTAGGGAAGCCAAGGCAAGAATTCAAACTAGGCAAGAACCTGGAGGCAGGAGCTGGTGCAGAGGCCATGGAAGTATGCTGTTCACTGACTTGCTCCTCATGGCTAACTCAGCCTGCTTTCTTTTTTTCTTTCCTTCTTTCCCATTTTTTCTTTTATTGAAAGTCAATTTATTCTCACATAATATATCATGATTATGGTATGCTTTATCACTACTCCCCCCAGTCCCTCCACACACAACCCTCCATCCAAAGCCACCCTCTTTCTATCTCTCACTAGAAAGCAAATAGGCATCTAAGGGATAATAATAAAATAAGATATAGTATAAAGTAGAATAGAATAGGAAAAAAACTAACACAGAAGAGTAGGACAAAACAAATAAACAGAAGGAAAAGAAGGAGCCTCCGAAAGGGCACAAGAAACAGATATAGATGCAGAGGCCCGCTTGTTGGCACACCCAGGAATCCCATAAAAACACAAAACTGAAAGCCATAACAGCTACTCAAAGGACTGATAGGGAAGAGGGGAGAGAGACATAAAATAAATAAATAAGAAATTAAAAAGTAGAATTTTAAAAAGGGATAATTTTTGTTTAAAGCCTGACACAACATTATGAGGCAAGGAATCCCCAGAGACGCCATTGAGTTCATTTTGTGTTGGCCACCTACTCTGGGCCTACAGCTTACCCTTAAGAGTAGCTTGTTTCCCCAGTGAGACTCACATGAAAGAAACTAAAGTTTCATTTGCAGGTGGTTATCAGTTGGGTTAGGGTTGGGTCAGGTGTCCACTTCTTCTCTAGGGCCCCATCTGGTGAGACCCATGCAGACCCTGTGCTTGCTGCCTCAGGCTCTGTGAGTTCATAGGAGATTGGCTCAGATTGATTTAGAGGGCCTTGTTTTCTTGGTGCCCTCCCTCCCCTATGGGCTTGCATTCTTTCCACCTCCTCTTCCACTGGGTTCCCTGAGCCCTGATTGTAGGAATTTGATGGCAAGACCCTGTTTAGGACTGAGTGTTCCAAGGTTTCTCACTCTTTGCATATCATCTGGCTGTGGGATTCTTTATTTGTTCCCGTCTGCTGCAAGAGGATGAAGATGCCACTCTGTTTTCTTATAGAACTCAGAACCATCAGCACTGGTGGTCCCTCCCCCATCAATCACTCATTAAGAAAATGCCTTACCGGCCTGTCTATATCAGGCATTTTCTCAACTGAGGGCCCCTCCTCAGATGATTCTGCCTTGTGTCAAGTTGAAATAAAACATACTAAATTTTGTGTGCAGCTGGGCAGTGATGGTGCACGCATTTAATCCCAGCAGAGGCAGGAGAATCTCTGAGTTCAAGGCAAGCCTGGTCTACAAAGCGAGTTCTAGGATACCCTGGTCTACACAGAGAAACCCTGTCTTAGAAAAACAAAAACATTGGGCTGGAGAGATGGCTCAGTGGTTAAGAGTATTGACTACCCTTCCAGAGGTCCTGTATTAAATCAAAAAGAAAGAAAACCAAACCCAAACAAAAAATTCTGTGTGCAAAGGCAGTGCCAGGGCCAGCACAGTGGTCAGCATGGCCTGAGCAAACAGGAGTCCCATGGGGGGGAGCAGCTTCCAGATGGACCCAGGCTGAGCAGGCTCTGGATAAGAGTGGGTGAGCAGGCATGCTAGTGGAAACAAAAGGATGTTTCTTAAATGAACTGTTCAGAGAACAATTCAGATTGTAGCCAGGACACAGCCAGGCTAGAGGGCAGCATTCACACCAGGAAACAGTGCATGAAACTGGCACAGGAGAATAGATAGTTAGGGCTCTTTCTACTACTTCTAGCGATGCAGTAAGAATATTTACCTGGACATTGATATTTAAAGAAGGCTGAGGCAGGAAGGTCCATGAGTTTGAGGACAGCCTTGGCTATAAAAGAGTTATATGCCCAAATATGGACTATGTAGTAAGACTGTCTAATAAGCAGAGGACAGAATTTTAAAGAAGATTTCAGTGGTAGTGCTTGCCTAGAATGTACAAGGTCTTGGATTTGCTCCCCAACAATAGAAAAGTAGCTAGATTAGGCAGACTGGTTTGAAAGTCAGTCAGAGGAAATCACTAATACAATTCAGTGACTGAAAATATGACCAAATAAAAGGGAAATAATGTGAATGATTATGATCATATGCTGAATATTAGAATATCATGGCTTCTGAATGACATGTTGCATGTTAATCTAAATATCAAGCTGTATCTTTACTTTAAAAGCAATTGAAACACTTGCTATTTAACCCTGCTATCATTTCTTACTCTTTTTTTTAGCATTCATTTATATCGGGTGTGTATGTGGATGTGTGTGTCGGGGGGTGTTGGCATGCCCATGTTTGGGTATGCCATGCTGTGTTCTGCATGTGTGGAAGTCAGAGGACCACCTATGGGGTGGCTTCTCTCCTTTCAGTATGTGGGTCCCAGGTATTGAACTGGGTCATTAGGCTTGACACAGAGTGCCATTACCTGATGAGCCATCCCACCCTTTTATCTTATTCTTCCAATGAACATTCCCATCTGTTGATGTTCTGATACATATGCAGCAAATGTGAAGTTAGCTGCTAGCATTTGTTTCAGCTTGTACTACTGGAGCCACAAATAGCTACTCCTATTTTGTGGTTAGACTTTTTGCTTTACAAGCATTGATTTTCCCCCCATAGATTCATAGCATTATGAAAGCATTTGTTTTCCTTATTTAAAACAATAATAAACACCAGTATCATGTATTCTCTTTACCTGGTGTTTTTATTATATTAACTGATTGTGTCTATGTTTTGAAGAACGTACTCCCTAAAGATGGCTCTTTGTTTAGCAAGTAAGAACACAGCTGTGGGCGTTACAAGTCGCTTCTGAGTTTAGTTCCCAGCATCCACAATCACCTGTAACTCCACCTCCAGGAGATCAGCACCCTCGCCTGGCCTCCACTGCGTGTGTGTGTGTGTGTGTGTGTGTGTGTGTGTGTGTGTGTGTGTGTGCGCGCGCGCGTGTGCGTGTGCGTGTGCGTGCGCGCGCGCGTGCGCGCGCGCTCAGGCACATGCATATAAATAAAAATAATAAAATAAAGTAGCATGTCTATACTGAACAACTATTCATAGCAATTCTGGGCTTTTCTAGAAACTACTAAACTTTTCTATTTTTATAAAGTAGAATAATCTTCTACTGTATCCTACTACTTGGGCAGCTTCAACAGGCCTGCCCTTCCTTCCTTCCTTCCTTCCTTCCTTCCTTCCTTCCTTCCTTCCTTCCTTCCTTCTTCTTTCTTTCTCTCTTTCTCTTTTCTTCTTCTGTTTTTCAAGACAGGGTTTCTCTGTAGAGCCCTGGCTGTCCCAGAATTGCTCTGTAGACCAGGGTGGCCTTGAATTCACAGAGATCTACCTGCCTCCTGAGTGCTGGGATTAAAGGTGTGCATCACCACCACCCAGCAGGCCTGAACGTTATGACAGCCTATTGTTGCATTTGATAAAATACATACTCAGACGATGAAACACAAAGAGAGATTTCCAGTGTGGTATTCTTGATTAGTAACCATACATAAGATCTTGCCGTTTTCCTACCAGTTGTTATCTGCTGAGCAGTAACTAGTGGCCTCAGTGAATATCCAAACTAATAATCCTCATTGATAAGTAGTGTGTTTCCTGAGAGAGGTTCGGGCACACTCCACAAACCTGCATTCTCTAATTGCTCTTAGGTCTGACCCATTTGAAGATGCATTTGGGTGGTGCATGTCAGCCATTTCACACAACGAGGTTCTAGGTGTTTTCATGGCTTGTTATTCCAGGGGCACATCCAGTGCCAGGAAGTAAAGCAGTGATGCAAGGAAAAGGCTCAGCTTTGCTGTAAAGAGCCCCCAGATCCAAAACCAGTCCTAGGCAGGGGAAGTGAAGCCCCCAGTTTCATGGCAGCAACTTTTGTACCCTCTTTTGTACATTATTGCCCTTTGCAATCATCTCACGACACAGGGAGCAGTCTTACGGCCATACAACTGTTCCCTAAAAAAAACCACTAAATACAGAGCAGTCCGCTTTTCCGGTCTGTGTGGGAAGAGTAAGTTACGGGTCTGCACAGCACCAAGTGTGCCTGCACAAGTCCAAGCCTGTCTTGTGATGCCTTGGGGCTGAAGGATGGCCACATGGAACTTGAGGCAGTTCACATCTGAGCACACAGCAGACTTGGCCGTGGGTAATACTCATTTCAATAACACCCGTTAGTGTGGCAGAAAAAGCCCTGGGGAGAGGCATGGAAATCATTTGGCCTTTGCATCCCTCCCAGTTCTGCGTCAGTTTTAGATGTCCCAATTTCTAAAACACCACTACCCAATAAAAACATAGTCCAAGCCACAAATGCGAGCCATGTCTATGGCCATGTTACAAAAGGTAAAACGGAAACTGTTGTAACTGATTTTAATATATTGTCATTTAACACAATATATTAAAATATGGTTTCTTCAACATGTAATCTATGTAAAAGTGAACAATATGTTGTATTCTTTTCTTAGCAAACCTTGGGGTTTGGATGTGTTCTTTACACTCACAACACACTGGGTTTAGAGCAGCCACATTTCAAGAGCTCAGCAGCCTCCTGTGGGTGGCAGCCACTGTGATGGACAGCAAGACATAGGACCACAACAAAAACATCTGCTCTGTGATCAGAAAGGCGTGCTCGGCAACAGAGGTGAAGCAGCGGGAAAATGTTTTGTTGGCTGTCTGCAAGCCTCTGCATCACCCTTTAAAGGCTGTCATTCTGAACCACCGGGAATAATCTGTCGTTCCCCAGCCTGTCTTGAGCCCTGGTCATCATCATTTACCAGAACTGATCAGATCCTGCTACAATCCTGTGTGTGTGTGGGGACCTGACTACTTTATGAAAAGTAAAGTAGCCCTCACTGGCCCATACCCCTGTCATCAACACATACCATTTGTGAGCAGCCTTAGGGCCACATAAACATAACATCCCATGGTGAAGTGGGAACACCCCAACCCCCTGTTAACACATCAGTCAGAGGGGCTAGTGAGCTGGGCTTGTTTTCCAGGGTTTTGATGAGCTTTGTTAATTATGTTGAGCAGGAAAGGTGTGCAGCTGGAGAAGAACCTGCTTAGCTCTACATGAACTGGAATAATTGGCCAGTTGGCAGAGTGTTAAATTGGTGGTCTAGTGAGAGAAACTCGTGAATAAACACGAGTTTATTCCCTAAACCACAAGAGGCAGGTTTTAAAGGGAGGGCTTCCCCACTCCCCCACCTTCTCACAACTTGGGAACTTCCTGGTGTGGTCTAGCAAGGGGCAGAAGGACCTTGATTGGGTGGGGACACTGGGTGGAGTCAGAACTAGCCCTGAATGTAGGACAACACTTCATCATCAGTAGGACCAGACCATGGTCCTGTAGACCATGCACAGTTTACAGACCCTCTCTGAACTTGAGGTTTCCATCTAGGACACAGAAATAGTAACAGCCTTATTAGAAAGTTATATCCTTGTGTCTGTAAAACATTTAAAATAGTGTTACATCCCATGTGAGTTACTTTTCCTGCTACTGTGACAAAATGCCTAACATAAGAAAGGGTTATGACGTCATGGTTAAAAAGGGATACAGCTAATGGTAGATGGGAAGGCATTGTGGCCATCAGCTTCATGTGGAGAGGAGTATAGAGGCGACTCCTCACCTCCTTGTATCTTGGCCGACCAAGAGGCACAGTAGATAGGAAATGGATCAGTGATGCACTTTTTCCTCTAGGCTCTACCTCCTACAGGTTCTTCAAACTCCTAAAGCAGTGCCACTAGTCGGAGACCAAATGTCCTAATATATGAGCCAAATGGTGGACATTTCACATTTAAACTACAACAGGCCCTTAGCATGCAGTATGTGTGTTTTCACGTGTAATTTAAAGAAAAGTAGGAATCACTTCTTATGATTTACACACTGTCCAAATTCTCTGAGAAAATGTGTAAGCTTCAGCGTTCCTCAAAGACTGCTTCATTCATTCACTAGGCATTTGTTTTATATCTATAATCTGGGTACTGAGCACACTAAGAAGGAAAAGTTCTAGGAGAAATATGATCATAAATATCTGAAATCATTTGTGTGGGCCACAAAACAGTGGCTGTGTTGTCACCCCCCTTTGTCACGCACTCGCACACGCGCACGCACACACACACACACACACACACACACACACACACACACACACACACCTGTCATGGCATATATGTCAAGGTCACAGGATAGCTATGGAAGTCTGTTCTGTCCCTCAACCATGTGGATCCTGGGGATTGAATTCTGTTTGTCAGTCTTGGCAGCAATCGAATATATACTTTTAGATTTACTAAAAGTAGGTAAACAAGTGTTCCTAAATAATGAACACTGGGTCCCCCCCCAATTTAAAGTTCTTTTTTAAACATCTAAAACTAAAGCTCAAAAAAAAGCTTTATTGGAAAACATCTTATTTATGGATTGCTGTGTAACAAATTATCCTTAAAACTAGCAGCTTCACGGGGTGGAGGAATCCAGAGACAGTGTGGCTGGGGGTTCTTGGCTCATAGCTCGCATAGGTTATACTCATGATGCCACTGAGACCGAGTTCATCTCTTTGCATCACTGGGGCTCAAGCATCACTTCCATCCTAACACCCTCAAATGGGTGTCAGCATAGCGGCTTTAGTGACTTCCAGAGTGGACCGACTTCCCTGGCTGCTCTCCAGACATGGTGGATGTCTTCCTCTGAGAGGGTAATTCAAGGGAGATCAAGGAGAAGGCCATGGAGCCTATCACAAGATCGTGTCAAGGTCACACATCTTTACTTTCTTCATTATTCCATTCATTAGCAGCAAAATAATGAAGTCCAGTTACTCTCTAGGGAAGGGAGATTAGATTCTCTCTTCAGAAGAGAATGTCAAGAATTTGTGAACATATTTGTGAACACCATAATTGCCACGGATGGCTTTTGACATTTCATAAAGTGATATTGGTAAAGGAGGGTTCCGGAAGGGGAGACCTGAACTGGCAGTGGTGAGAACATTCAGACTCGCTTGGTTGAGCAGAGCCACTGGTTCCAAACATATAAAAACCAACCAGCCAACCAACCTATCATTCGTCCGTCCTTCCTTCCTTCCTTCCTTCCTTCCTTCCTTCCTTCCTTCCTTCCGTTTCTTTCTCCCTCCTATCCTCCCTCTCTCTCCCTCTCTCTCCTTTCCTTCTTCCTTTCTTTTGTTGTTGTTGTGTGTTTGTTTGTTTGTTTGTTTTTCAAGACAGGGTTTCTGTGTATAGCCCTGGATGTCCTGGAACTCTATAGACCAGGCTGGCCTCAGCCTTGGATATCTTCCTGCTGCTGTCTCCTTACTGCTAGGTTTTAAGTAATATGGCACCACCTCCCAGGCATGCTATGTTTCTATCCCTTCTCTTTAGTAGCTTCAGGCCTGGTGTCAAAGTTATGCCTCACAGTACAGAGTATAATTCTATGGCTAAATGTGAAACCTTTGCCTTTATTTAAAGCAGGAAACAGAACTGGAGAGGACCTTTGTGTCTTATTCACTCTAAACCCAAGTCAGTTATTGACAGGATTTTTCCATTTCCTCTTTAAAAGTCCTTCCCTCTGCCTTCTTATTTTTGAAGGTGTTTATTGTTTTTACCCCTTGTCCTCTGTTTTCCAGGCCACAGCCCAGCTGTGGCTCTTAGTTGCATTGTAACTTCCTGCTTCAGACTATTGCTGGGCCAAAGCCCCTGAGTTGTCCACATGCTCATTTCTCTCCACATTTGTGTTTCTTCGCAGCAAAATGCATGCAAACAAATCCTCTGAGCCCTGGGCTTTTCTCTTCATTTCTTCTTCAAGTCTGAATCACCTAGCAACATTCATTCGGGACCCACTAACAGCACACCCAGCTGTGTTCCCAGCAACTGCAAGCGTCACAGAGGAAGCAAAAAGCATGGCCCCTGCCCTTAAGAAATTTATCCTCTCCTAAAAGCTGGATTTAAAAGATTTCATAAAATGATAGCAGCATGCAAAGTCCTATTTATATTCAAGAGTGACATGTTATCCGAGATACAATGATTAGATTATTTTTTTGTTTTTCGGTGCTAGAGGTCAAACAGAGAGCTCTTGCCATGTAGGCAAATGCTGGAGTACTGAGGCGTATCCCATCCAGGAGCTTGAATGATAAAATCCAAGGGCTCTTCCTTTGTACACCACTTAATGGGAAAAAGCAAGCTCTCCTTTGGATTAAGTCTATGCATAGGCTGCAAGGGAGAGACTGTTACAAGACAATTGCTACCTGAAGTTGACACACTTCACCTAGTTTGGTGGTTTTGAAACCAAAATAAATAAATAATTGATCGATAATCTTTAACACAAATATGTCCTATTAATATGACAGGTAATTAATGACTGGCAACTGAAATGTCAACAGAAGGATAATTCATTTATGTTCTTTTTTTCCCCCCTTGTTTGAGAGATGGCAGTCCTGGGCTTTGATTTACCTAACTTTGAATGGAATATTCATCAATAAGGGGAGTGGAAGAGCAGTGGGCTCGGAAGTAGGGTGTAAAGAGTAAAAAGCATGAATAGTGAAGCAAACAAGGAGGTCCTGGGAGGGCTTGCATGGAGGAGGAGGAAGCCTCCAGCGCACATTACTAAGATCTAGTTTGTGATCCAAGAAGCAGTGAGAAGCCATTTCAGGCATCCAAAAGGAGTTGAGAACTATCTTGATCAAAGTGAGTGGCAGGAGAGATGCTAGGATGCAGCACACCTGGAACAAAATAATTAGGTCCGCACTGCATGAGACCCTGGATATAGATCCAAAGAAAAAGTCACAGAAAAGTGAAGTGACCATGGGTAGCATTAAGTATGAAAGGGAGAGGGCCCCGTCCGACTTCTACACCTTGATTTGAAACACTGAGGATGGCCCCTTTGCTGGAGAAGGAGAGCTGACCAATGTGAGCAATTGTCAACTCTGTTTGGCTTGCCCGTTTATTCACTTAAAGCTAAAATTCTGTGAAGGAAGAAAGGGGTGTGGATTCCATAATCATCCGCTTCTATGCTAACCCACTTTGAGCAGTTATTCTTTGAAGGATATTGTATATGATGGGAAGAAAAGTGTGTGTGTGTGTGTGTGTGTGTGTGTGTGTGTGTGTGTGTGTGTGTGTGTGTGCCCATGCGTGTAGACAGACTAGTAACAATAGTAAAAATATAGGTTAAGCTAGAATTAATGACATCAATGATAATCAAATGAGAAATATTTGGGATGTTGCATGAATGTGTATGCATATGTGTATTTTTTATATCTGTGTATACATGTGTTTTATAAAACCTAGTTCTGAGTAGGTGAATTATAAGTAATAATTCTCTTCCTTATTTTCTGTGACTTCGTTGTCTTTTGCTTCATTTTTTTCTGCTTATCTAAATTTCTGGTATTTTCTAGTAAAACATATATTACTTGTATAGGTTTTTAATTGGAGATTCATTATCTTGAGTTCTTGATGAGATAGGAATAGAATTTTCAGGGACAGAATTTAGAACAAGAGAGGGCCTGAAAATAATGGTCTCATGATGAGGAAACTAAGACCCTGATAACTGTACTTATGAAATTTCTTACACTTCTAAAGTAGACATTAAAATCTTTGTCAAAGAGAAAGATGGAGTTATGCTCATCTTTCAGAAGTTGATTGGGCCAAAGCCATGTTCTTCACCCACTGAACATTTGACACTATCAGGAGTTAGTTTTGATATTCACCACTGTAGGGACAGGGACATACTGCTACTGGTATCTAGTATGTAGAAATCAGATGTGCTACTAATTATTCAACTGCGCATAAGACAGCTCCAACAGCTAAGAATTGTCTACTCAAAATGCCCGCAGTGCAGAGGTTAAGGAACTCTGATAGAGAGTGAGGAACATATTACTGAAATATTCTGTGCCAATATTTTCAAGTGATCTTGAAACTTGGGCATCAAGCATTAAGAAGACTGTCCAACACCATAGAGTCAGCTCCAGACCTAGGACCCAAAGAAAAGGTTTCTGAATCCAAATCTGAGCTCAGAAGCATGATGTAATTTTGCCTGTATGTGCACATGCATAGAGGAAGATGGCTGGAGAAAGCCACCTGAAGGTGTCAGCACCACACTGGCCTCAGTTTCCCACTTGCACCTAAAAAGTTAGCCCTTCCACTAAAATGTAATGAATAGATGAAAAAAGACTCCTGTATCTTTCCTCTTCACTCTTCCCACCATCTCACCTTTTGTTTCTAATGAATACTGTTATCTTCTGTTGGATTTGGGTAGAATGTGGCTGAGTGTGCATATGGGTGCTGTTGTATTTCTGCTCTGTAATTCTTAGGGTCATGGAGCAAGCAATGTAAGACTGTTTGAGAATTAATACTTTCTAGCCTGACATTGGCAAGGATCTAAGCAGGTATTTTCACATTCCTCTTTCCCAGGTTCCTAGATTTATCTTTCCCTCAAGATAAAGAATTCTTGTCTGCAACATCCTAAAGCTGCCACAGCCTCCTTGTCATTTTCACAGAAGGACACTGCATATCAAAACAAAAAATTCATTGATTTTGGGAAGCCAAGTTCCATGGGGCCTCGAAAACATTGATTTCCCAGCTCCATGGGTCTCATTGGCTTGCTGGTCAAGAGCTAAGTCCCCAGGAACTTGTGAGCAATCACATGTTTCTGCTGTGCTGCCAGCATTCACCCCTGTCTTTGATGCAAGCTAAGATTTTTACAGTTTTGTCTTACCTATTCTAATGGTCATGAGGCAGAATTGCAACATACCACAAGGGCTTCATCTGCCAGTTCCTTGCATGCTTTGCACACAAACATGAGATTGAGACAATTTATTCCAGTGTTGACATATAAGAAAGAGCACCCCACCCTTTCTGTGTCTCCCCTGGGATCACCCAAGATTATTTTAAGCAATAAAATGTCAACAGTAATAAATAAAATTGGGAAGGAAATTTGGATAAACCTATGCACAGGAAGAGACTTATTTTAGCATTCGCTTCCTGTAGCTTTACTGTAAGAATGGAGTTTCTTTTCAAACCTAGAAGTAGCACTCACTCACAGAGAAGAGAAATTTGTTTGCATCATTTCTCCTGTTTGGAGAAACAAGCCATTCGTTGTTTTGTATATCCCATCTTTAAACACGAAGTTAAGCATGAAGCCTATATATTTCCTCATTTATTTTTCTCACACCATCATATAGGTGTCATCTCCTTTTGTATTCCAGAAAGCTGGAGCTTAGAAAGGCCATGTGACTTTCCCCCAGGAGTATATAGCTAGTAAATGGCAGGATAGAGATTTGAACTCAGGGCCCTTTCAGTTCAAGACTTGGGCTTTCCTTCCCTTCTGGGTGAAAGTATCTTCCAGGCTTCTATGTTCAGCCTAAATTTCAATATTATTTTCTCTCAATGAGCTAGCATCATTTCACACACTAATTTGCTCTTGTAGTATTGAGGTGCATGGTGGAATGGAATGAATTAGTATCAAATGACTCCTGAGTGATTGGATAGCCAACTTTCTATATATATTAGGTATCAACAGCATTGTCCCCAAGACCCTGCTAAGTATAGAAGTGGATTGTCTAGAGGATTGTCTAGATAGGAAGGGCACACATTTGCACAGATCAAATACATAATCACCGATTTTATAGATAGCCCCAGTCAGAAACAGTCCCCCAAATTATAGTTTCAAAGTATGGTTACTTTACACACATGCACACACACATACACACAGGGTGAGGTTCATATGCTACCTAACACATCCTTAGGAGTAAATATTTTGTTAATGTTTGGAGGATTGGACTTATCTCTAAAGGAATTTGAAGAGAAAGAATTCAATTCTAGGGCAGTCATGGTGTTATGTTGGTTCCAAGAGTCAGAACACTGATGATGTGTGCATCTTCAGGAAGCCAGGCCATTCCATCAGTAAAAGGGTAGAGAGCAGTGGCCTTGGCCAACGCAAGGACTGGGATTCAGCTGCTGGCCCCATTCATCAGCCAGATGTAGAGACTGTACCAAGTTATCTTCTGTACTTGTAGCAGAAATCAAATCCCTGACCTTGAGTGTGCCAAAAAAGCATTCTGCCACTTGAGATATACCCTCAGCACCTTCCATGTATTTAACGTCTACCTTCTTACTTATGACATGAGTATAATGTACTCACTGGAGAGGAGGAATGGGTGTACATGTGTGGAGGCATATGTGGAGGCCAAAGGACAACCTCAGATGTCACTGCTCAGGATCCACCCATCTTTTTTTTTTTCTAACCATATATGTTTATGTTCACAGGTATGCATGTTTACATGTATGTTGGGGAAAAACAAATTCAAGTGTTAGAAGCCTGAGGTTAACGTCAGGAGTCTTTTTGATCACTCTCCACATTATTCTTTGAGAAAGTGTCTCTCAGCTGAACCTAATGACTAGTCCTGCTAGCCAGCATGCTTAGGAGAACCCCATCTCTAACTTCCTAGTGCTGGAATTGTGGGCAGACTGCCACACCCACCCAGCAATTGTATGGATTCTGGGAATGTCTTTATGTTTCTGTGGCACATGCTTCCTCCCCTCCCCCATGTCCTGAACCATTTCTCCAATTCCCCATCATGGTTGCTTGTTTGTTCATCTGGGTTTGGTTTGGTTTTGTTGTTGTTTTGACAGCATGGAACAGTGGCCTGCAGCTCACAAATAGGCTAGGCAAGTTGGCCAGAGTGCCCCAGGGATCAGCCTGCCCCTGCCTCCCAAGGGTATGTTGAACTTTTCTCACGTGGCTTCTGAGCATCAAACTCGGCTATCATGCTTACACTGCAAGCACTTTATAGACTGAGTCATTCATATTCCCAGCTCCACATACAACAATATAGTCTTAAACCTAATCATTTCTCATTACCATGAACCTTCTTGTTATTTTAAATAAGATTGGAGACTATTTTGTTGAAAAGATTCCAGATTTGAAAGCAGATTCCTGGTTCAAATCTCACACACAGTGTCTGGTAGCAGTGTATGTACTGGGGGTAAATCTGTAGTTTCTTTATCTTACAATGAGAAATGTTGGCCTTGTAGGAAACACTGCATATGATACTTTTACTGAGCGCCTTTTGCATACAAACGTATGCAAAAGACGCTCAATAAATGTTAGTTCTGACTATTGTTTTCTCTTTACTTGTGCATTAATTTTCAGGAAACCTAGACCCACTTCAGTTGCCCATGAGTTATGGCTTTTTCTGTTCTAAGTAGCACATTGCTTGAGCCAAGTATGTTGGTTCATGCCTGTAATCTCAGCACTTTGGGAGACTCCAGCAGGAGAGCCGTGAACTCAAGGCCAGCCCAGATTACACAGAGATGGAGAGATGATGTGTGTGTGGGGGCGGGGGTGGCAGTTAGAAGTAGTACATCTCTTTGAGAATACAATAAAAGCTGCAGGGGGAAAATCAACAAAAAAGTATGCATGCATTCCCCCAAATAAATGTGGTTGTAGTTATGAAAGACTCACAGATCACAACTGGGGATTCCCTGGTTCAGGTCCAAGACGGTAAAAAACATATAACAATCCGAATGTAATGGTTATTTGGTTTGTAGAAGGATTTATTGCCATACTCCTGTTGCAACCCTCCCAGTGTCATTAAAATCACATCCCCATTTACAGAAACTCACTTTATTCAGAACATTTCAAGAACACATTTATTTCATTAACAGAGGCAAGCCTCTTTTAACAAAACTTATTTATCAAATGCCTATTATGTGCCTAATAAGGTGGTGGGTGTGATGGGGAACAATGGAAGCTTCACATGTGGTCCCTGCCCTCCACGTTTTCTTTCTAATTGGAGAGTCAAGTGAACAGGCGGTATGAGATGTATTAGTGCTATATGCTGATATAATCAAGTACTAAATTGTGTATGCTTGTGTGGGTGGGTGCGCAAGCCTCACATATCATTCTCTGACCTTGAATTGTACACAAATCATTAGCGTCAAACGGGAATTGCCAGCGGCTCCCCCACCCTTCGTCTTTGCTTGGCCGACTTCCATCACAGTCTCTCCCTCTGTCTGAAACACAGTTCAGAAAAGAGGGGTGAAATAATACAGCGATGAAGAGAGAAAAATCAATACGGGGGAAAAAGAGGTCACTGTGTGTCTGTGGTTAGTGCTGCAGATGGATTCCATACTGGGCAGAGGCTGACCTGAAAGCACCCAGGCGCATGAAAACCTCTCTGGAGACACCCAGCGACTTCTCTTCCTTGTTTACCAGTTAACCACTGTGCCTTGTCAGTGGCTGAACAGGGAGAGCAAGAAGAGATGGGCGACAGGAAAGGGGCTAAAAATCCTGGCCCTGACTGTTCTGTCCTCACAGACCAGAATCCATAGTAATGTACTCAGAAGACATGTGGGAACCTTTCTGGGGGAGGGGCAGGGTAAGACAGTCATGTCCCTAACATTTATGGAAGCTAAAGCCGTAGTGTAAATACCATACACCTTGTATTGAATCATTATACATTGAGCTAAAACCCCACCAAGTTAAAGTTTGCTCAACTAACAGTCCTTGACAAGTATACCTTCAGAGAGCCAGCAGACGGCAGCTTTGAATGTGAAATGTTTGCCTCCTGGGTGTGACCACAGAGCTTCCCTGGACAGCTCTGGCTCTGTGCTCTACCACAGAGGCCTCCCACACTGAGACACACATACCTACACCTCCAGGGTCCATCACAAACACCATCTCATCCTGGGTTAGCAATGTTACCAGTGCCGGAAGACAGGCCTCAGGGAGAAAACTTGGAAGTGGGTTTCCTGTATCCAGAGCATGGGCTGGAAGTGGGACAATGTCTCCTACCTTGACCCTGCAGACTATAGGAGTAAGTATGGCCAGAAAAGGGCCCAGTCAGTCAAGGTTTCTAAAGCAGGGGTGGGGCCAGCAGGACAAGGCTCCAAGAAGCACAACTCAAGAAAGGATGGGAGATTGAGGCACAGACTTCAAGAGTGCTCAGTTGATGTTGGGGGAGAGTAAATGGAGAAAGGGAAAGAAGGTAAGGCCCCAGCCCAGCTCTACAGAGGTTAGACCTCTTAATCTATTATTGTGTTTAGTTAAAGAATGAAGGAAAGGTGCTTTTACAGAGGCCAGGCGGCTCTGTGATTCAATGGCAAGGAATATGAAGGCACAAGAATGATGGTTTGGTAGCTAAAAGCAGGGATGACAGTAATGAATTCCCCCCAAGGTCATCTGGCACCATCTTATTTCCCACCCTCCCCCTCCTGCTAGATGCTGGCCCTGGACTCATTCACCAACAGACATTCCACCTGGTCACGCCCCCTAGAGAAGGACAGAAGGGAAGCTTAATTTTAATTCTCCAAAGAGAAAAAGGAAAGGATAACTTTGTAGAAAAGTGAGATTGGAACAGCTCATCGACAGTCTAGCCAAATGGAGAAAGATTGTTGCTGCATTTGAAGTTATGCTATTTGTAGAGCTCAAGAATAGGCACTTCCAGTTATGCCGAAATATACTGTGCAGAGCTGCAGAAAACCCTGATGGTAGTTCAACATTAGACTATGTCTCCATTTCACAAATTAGTTGGTGTTAGAATCAAAAACACCGAGTGATTTTCGAGGGATAAGTAAGAGGACCCAGTCAAGCTTTGCGGCACAAATCTAGACCCAGAGTTCTCAGTTGTCCTAAAAGCACCCCTGTCCATGCTTAGCCTCATCCACTCTCAGCTCAGAAGTGAACTGCTTGAGATTCCTCCAGCTCCCCACTCCCAAACACGCCAGCAGCAGCAGTAGGAACAAAGCAGACTGTTGGCTTTCAGTGTTCAGGAACTGATCGTTGAGCCCAGGTCAAGCCAACAGGCCAGCTATGAGTAATCAGCTATTCTGAATGGAAGGCTAGGAGCAGGAACAGGCATACCAGGGAGTGAGCCTAACAATGTTCTAGCTCATCTTTCAGGATCTGCTGCTTTGCTGGTCCCCTATCAGGTCTGCATGGCTGCCATCCACCCGGTCTGTATTGCTTCACATCGTAAGATCATCACTGACACTTAAGAGTTTGGTGTCCGGAGCCCCTGCTTTCCTCTTCCTATATAGGCACGCACAGACTTACCAGCCACTCATTCATCTGTGTGTGGTACACTGCAGATCATCTCCTTTGCCAGATCTTGTCCCCCGGATAAAGAATCATTAAGGGACAGATCCACTCTCACCCAGCACATCTGGGCACAGCTAGATCACATGTAGCCCAAGGGACCACAGGCAGGGGTAGAGAACCACATGAGTGGACATGTTACAGAGGTTTCTCGTACTTCTCTGCTCAGAGGAAAGAATTCACTCAAGAGACACAGACAATTTAACCAGAAGTTTACTTAGTAAAGCAAAACATGCATTCAAATGAGAAACTGAAGGGGGCTGGCCTGGAACCAGTTAAGTGGCACAGTTCTGAGGATTTTTAAAGAAGTTTTCACAAATATTTATGAGATAGATGACATATTCATGGGATAAAATGACTCTTTTGTGTTCCCAAATCTTAGTGGATATGAAGGTGTGTGTCCATCCATAGGTTTGTGTCCATGGCTTGTGTTCAAGAGTGAGGAATATCCCACCCCAGATTTCCGTTGTTTTGCTCTTGTTCCTTGATAGCAGCCCTGGAATGAGCCTGTCATCCTCAAAATTTCGTTATAGTTACTTCTGGTCCAGCAGTGGTTTCTTTCCATCTTGAACATGGCTCATTTTCTGGGTTTCTCCATGACTGGTTAGTTCTCCAGTCTAGCAGGTGTTACTTCCTGTGTATGTTCAGTGTTGCTGACACGTGGGGAGCACAGAGCAGCATCTGCTAAAGGAGGAAAGCACATGTGAGCACCATGCAGAGCATCTACATAGGCTCTTTTCCCAGGACCCCAAAATGGCGGGCGGCACAGGCGCCACCTGAGACCTTCACATCTCAGAGCACGGTACTTCTTTCAGTGGTTTTGATTGCACACACTGCTTGTGTGCAATTCATGCATTCAGCATTCAGCCAACTGACAACAACTGCCTTTTTAAACCTAAATCTTGTAATTTCACTAAACACAATCATTTCCTTTGGTATTACAACAACAGCAGAAACGTCAAGAGTCACCAGGCAAGTCAGCCATAGTAATATCCTGGCAAATATTTGTATGAATTACAGGTATTGAGTTATAAGGGCACATTTATTAGTCGGATATGACATGAGACTGAATGGAATCAATACAGTTTACTGATGGTGGGGAAACAGATCTAAAACATACTTGTAATTTGGAACTGACCAAAAATAAATGTTCCAGCATCAGTGTGAGACTCAGCACTGAAATCAGCGTATCAAGGTGCTGTGCATTGTATTCATGCAGGAAATGTTGCAGGTACTATGTTCAGCCTCGTAGAAACATACAGTAAGCCTCACAGGGAGGCCCTTACCATCTGTTAGTAAAGAGCTGTAAGAACCAGACTGAGCTGAGAGGAGAGTAACTGGTGAAGTTGAAAAACTTAAGATCACGTGATGGAAGGTTAAAGGAATTGAGTGTATTTTGCCTGAAGTAGCAAAGACTCTGCTAGTGCATAATAGCATTTTCTAATATGAAAGGTTCTCGTATCGGAGATGGTTTAGATTTATTTTCTACCCAGGGGCCAAAGGTGGATCCTTCAGAAAGACAAATTTGGGCTCTGTCTCAGGAAGGATGAGCTAATATTCACAGCTGCTCAGGGGTGGTAGCAACCTGTTCAGGAGGAAATGAGGACCTTGTCACCAGAGGTCCACAGGCTGGATGGCCACTTGATGAATTGATGCGTGGCCTCCATGTCCCCTAATGTTCAATCTCGGCAATTCTGTAATTGCGAAGACACATGGGGCTGACTATTAGATGAGACAATGAGCAAGAAAACTTGCCATCCGTGTACTGATCCTGTTTATGAGACTGCAAGTGTGTGTGCTCAGTTGTGTGGTCATGTGTGTGAGGCCAGAGGTTAGCCTTACATGTCTTCCTCAGTCACTATTCACCATGATTTTGTCTGAGACAGTCTCTTTTGCCTGGAATTTGCCAGGCTGGCTGGACAGTAGTTACCAAGGGTCCACCTCATCTCCACTGTCCTGCCTTGGAATTACAGGGGTGCAACACCACACCTGACCTTCTATTCACATAAATTCTGCAGATCAGAACTCAGGTTCCTGTGTTTGAGCTGACCCGAGATCTCCCCAGCCCTGTTTTGATTTCTTAATTACCAACACGAGACTATTTTTTGTTGTTGTTCTGTTTTTCAAAGAACAGGTTCCTCTGTGTAGCTTTGGAGCCTGTCCTGGCACTCGCTCTGTAGACCAGCCTAGCCTCAAACTCACAGAGATCCACCTACCTCTGCCTCTCAAATGCTGGGATTAAAGTTCTGAGCCACCAATGCCTGGCCCAGCAAGAGACTGTTATGAGAAGTCGTTCCATTCAGGCTCATGGGGGTAGGACCTTTCATGGGGGTAGGAACACCCCCATCATGTGCAGGGGCAAGCCTTCCTTCATTGCCTGTCTCCTGGCTTTGCAGGTGTTGGAAGTCATGAGCACAAACTGAGACCCCCATCTTTTCTGGATGCCCACAGCCCAGGGAATCACAGCTCCCCTGCCCATCTTCGTGAATCTCCTTTAAATGTCTCTCAGCCTCTTGCCCTCAGTGAGCCAGTTGCAGAGGCAAAGCTGCCTTTCTGCCCTCTTTCTTTTGGGTGGTAATGTCACTGATGTTTGTAGTGCCCGTTTGCTTCAGGTCCTTTGTATTGTTTAAATCACAGTACTTTGTTATGCTGATTAACCCTGCCCTTTGATGTTGTATTTCTGTTTCCTTTTGGTGGTTTTCATCAGTTTTCCCCCTGCTAGAATTTAAAATTCAGAACTACATCCACACTTAGAAAGCTGTTGATTTTCCTCATCTTTGTGTGTTAGATTTGTTGTTGACTTAAGTGTATGTTAATGTTATAAAACATCATTCAGATATGGTTTATTAAGAGTTACAGATTATATTCCTCAATAATAGTAAAGGTTATGATTGTTGATTTACTACCTTTGGGTGGGTGAGATGGGGTGCCAGAGTACCCTAATTCTCCCCAGAATGTAGAAGTGGAGGATTGCTTTCTGAAAGGTGCAGGCCCTTGCATGGCTTCTGTGTCACTCACTCCAACTCACCCACTTTGCAGCTCCACAGGATTTGGGCAGATGACTTTTAGTCAACCTTACTACATGCCCATCAGGGAGAAGCCATTCATTCCCTTTCTCCTCAGTGGAAATGGACTGAGCAGCCCTGCTCACTCAGCCCTCCCAGAAGGACTCTAAGCTGGAGGAGAGAGCTGAGGTCCACCCAGGCTTCCGGCATCGCAGATCCTTACAGATATGGTTTCACCATCAGGGTGCACCTTCCCTCCTGTACTCCTCTCTTAGCCCATTTGAGTATGAGCTTCACATGTGGCCAAAGCCTTCATCACCTTTCTGTTTCAGAATAAATAGCCTGCAACTAGACCAACAGGCTTCCAGTTTGCAGCACACATACACTTTGTTCCGAATACATTTGGCTGCTTCGTCTGCTCTTCTTTTTTCCACTCATCACACATATACTGAACTCCTATCTGGAAGTAAAGAAAGGCATGGGGTTGCCCCAAGCAGATGCTTGGGGGCAGTGCTGCCTGCATGAACTGATTCTGAAAGAGGCCTGAGCCTCTGGAGTTCCCCAGCAAACAGCCTGGCAGAGACAGAACCTGGCCACGCCCTCAGAAGGAGTATAATGTAAACAGCCCTACTGGGTGACTCAGAGTTTCCTGAGCCTACATTTGGGATATAACCATTTTTTATAAGGATCTTATATGAAGAAACCTATAATTATTTTTCTCATTATGAGTTTATTTTGTATTCCTATGGCCTCATAAAAATTTTTACTGCCAGATGAAAATTAAAACTAGTAATTCCTTCTCCACCAACCTGAGCCAGTCTCTCTGAATGATAGAAACTGTGGAAGAGTGGGACAAAGAGACGATCCTGTGCATAAGCACACTTTACAAAGGCAGCCACAAAAACACAACATTCTAGCGCTAAGAAACATCATGTTTTGATTATTTTTCCTTCTTTGTTAAATCTCTGGTGCTTCAAGTAATCGTACGGAAGGATGAGTGGCTGCTATGGCTGCAGATGTGTGCCCAGGCTGATAAGCCTGGTGTGTGTGTTGTAAAAAAGAAAGAGAATGAAGAGGGGCCTTTTGGAAATGACTCTCACTGTAAAACATTCCTGAAGCCATTTTGCTGGGACAGATTTCTTTTCTCTAACATATACATTGATAAACTTTTTGTTCTGACATCCTTTCATCTCTTTGCCTGAAATATTTTTTATCTTGAAGTAGCTTCGTTCGCCCAGACCTCCAGAGGTGTCAGGTCCTGAGATTTATTACCTACCAGCATGTAGCATAGGAAGAAGTTCATATTCAAATAGAAAGAGAACAGGATCACTTAATATATAACACCTGCTCCAGCTGCACCCTGCTCATCCTCAAGCAGCTCTTTTGGAAACCTCAGACATCTCAGTGTGCCCATCTCTAGTGGTAAAGGCCCCTGAGATGCACAGCTTCCAGCTCAGATCCATTGATTTAAATTGAACGTAGATGGGGGTTAGTGATTAAGTAAGCTTGATTTCCCTTTCTTCTGGGCGAGAGCACATAGATGACTTAGCAAATGTTAGAAGGCTGTGGATGGAGATTTAGAACCACAACCATATGTCCTAGGGTAAGTCTATGATTCCCTACCTAGGTTAGAGCCAGCAACACAGCAGGATGTCCTACCAGAATAACTTATGTGACAGCTGTCATCTAGATAAACCCCCCAGGTAACCCACGTCCCCACCAACATGCAGCACAAGAGTTGCCTCTATCTCTCAAAAGCATTTGTTCTAAGTGACATTGCACTGTGATCCCTTGAGACACAAATTTCTTGACCTGAGGACTCTGGTTTAGTCCTCTTCAGTTGCTACTCCTGGACAGTGAGACTTCTACATGGGCTTGTCCATGAAAATGTCTCTGATGGTGACATGGACCATGGAAGACATCGTTTTGTATAATCTGTCATTTAGCATCATTGATTCTGTAGGCCTGGCAGGGCTCTGGGAGCATCCTGTCTCTCACCATGTGCCCTTCCCTGGACCACAAGAACATGAGGGTTAGCATAAGTTTGGGACATTTATTGTAATCAAAGCTGAATGATCAGGCCAGTCATACCTCATGCTTTGGTAGAGTGCTCTCTTTATCTTGCAAAATAGTCTTCCTTCATTTCTAACAGAGGCCTGTATGCACCTCACAGGCTATGCTCTCAGGCACTGGGGAGATGGCTCAGTTGCTAAAGTGCCACATAGCCATAAAAACTTGAGTGTAATGAGTCTTTCTCTGTCCTGCCAGCCAGCTCCCAAATAATGGCACGGAGACTTCTTGTTGATTATGAAAGCTTGGCCTTTAGCTTAGGCTTGTCCCCAACTAGCTCTTATAACTTAAATTAACCTGCATCTATTAATCTACATTCTGTCATGTGGCTCAGTTACGCCTACTCTGTACAATGTGTGTGACCTCTTCAGTGTCTCCCAGGCATCTAGATTCATCTCCTACTTCCTCTCTCTCTCTGCCCAGAAGTTCCACCTCTACCTCCTACCTAGAAATTGGCTGTTCAGCTCTTTATTAAACCAATCACAGCAACATATCTTCCCACAGTGTACAACATCCCACAACATGTGAGTTTGGATACCTAGCACCCACGTCAAATCCTGACTCCAGGGATCAGGTCTGTAACCCCAGCACTGAGGAAGGCAGAAAACAAAGCTCACCAGCCAGACAGTCTAGCTTAATCAGTAAGTTCCAGGCTCAGAGAGAAAACCTGTCTCAAAAATAAGGTGGAGAGAAACTGATGACATCTGACATTAGCCTTTAGCATTCTCTGTGTTTCTCTCTGTTTCTCTCTGTGTTTCTCTCTCTCTCTCTCTCTCTCTCTCTCTCTCTCTCTCTCTCTCTCTCTCTCTCTCTCTCTCTCTCTCTCTCTCTCCCCACACACACACACTTGAAGCTCTATTGTCATTAGTCTGTTTTGAAGCAAAGAAAACATGGAAGGTTGAGGAGTCCCTTAGTACTACATGTTGGAAACCCAGCTTAGCCCTTATGAACTAGTAGAAAGTCACGGCCAAAACATTGGATGTATGATCCAAACCAGGACACCTTTGAGGATGTAAGGGGTCCTTAACTAAAGGGTTCACCAGAACAACTACAGTATTAAGGACTCTTTTGACAAGTCAGGACATCTGGGTGCTTTAATTACACAGTGAGCCTAGCCAGATGCTAAGACAGTAATGACTTGAAGTTGTCTTGAAACTATTTTGCTATCATTTAAATGTTCATATAACTCTTTTATACAGAATTCTATAGAGCTTAGATTTCATAAAAGACCACTTTATTTTTTAAATTTTATTTGTGTTAATCTAGTTCCAGGTATGGCATAACCAGCTAGCCACAAATTGAGTCGAGGAGGGACATACGCAATGTAAATAAAATTTGCTATTAGACAAGTGAAAATATTAAGCAGACTAAAGAGATGATTAGCCATATCAATGTAATTTGCTTATAAATCAGATGTAAGTCATGGGATGTGTGTTTTATGAAACAAGAACAAATATTATTGGAAATGGTAACAATTAAAGGAAAAATGATTCTTCTGAATTTCATGTGACATTTCCAGGAAATACTCTGAAACACAAATGCAGCATTAAGGGCTCTTTTGATAAGATGGAGCCAATGTAACAAATGACAGTTTCATTTGGGTTGACTAGTAGTTTGGGCTTGTGTAGTAGGCAGGCGCCACAGCATTACAAAGCATTACAAAGTTTCACATTCAAGGTTTGAAGTTGTTGGGTTTTTTTCTCCAGGGAGCTCCTTTTTTCTTCATCATTCCCAACTTTGCTTTGCTCCTTTTTACCTTGAACAAACACTTGATACAAGCCCAGCCCATACCCATAGTGTACCTAAGGGTCAGCTGTGGGGTCAGATCTTGTCTGATTTTCCACATCTATGTTATAGAGGCTGAACCTTCCTTTCAATGTATTTTACCCTAATCCTTTTCTGCAGGGAACCCCAGGAACTGATCATAGGCAAGCAGTTTATACTGTTTTCCTCTTAACCACTTAATTACTGGTCTTGAAAGCTCGACAGATAGAGCAGTTTTAGTGTGTGTAGTTTTGCTCTCTACGATATCTGTGTTGTTCTTCCCCTCTTCACAACTCCTTTTCTGTGGTCAGGATGGCCATATATACTGTTAACCATGAATCCATTTGAAAATCAGATGGTCTGAATATACAATCTAGAAACAGCACTGGCCACAGTGTTTCATATAAATATCCAGAAGAACATTGCTGGAGGAGGCTGTGAAGGGGCCGTAGGAATTGCTAAGAAGGAAAGACAAGGGAAAAATGAGACTAGGGGCTCCCCCTCAGTCTGAAACTTGGGTAATTTTTCTTACTTCTTTATAATCTGGACCACAAATAGTAACCAAAGATACATTTGCTATAATATAGTTTGCAACATACACATATTTTACATCTCCCTTTTCTAATTACTATATCCTCTATTGAATTCTTCCAAAAACTAATTGTCTTAAAGAAAAATAAAAACCTCACTTATAGCCTCAGAGCTAAAAGTTAGATACAGCTTACTATCTTTCCATAATAACTATAAATTGTGAGTACAATTTCCCAAAATCTTTCAATTGGGTCAGAATTTGATTATGACATTGTGATTTTGCTTAGCTTGGGATTTTTTAATGAACTTTTATCTTATTATAATGTGTTGTTTAGTAGAGGATTTTTAATGCAAATAAGTAAAATTATGAAAATTTAAATCACTGAAAATCACAGTACGCCAAAGTAGCCACTTCCAGGATTGCTGGTCCGCTCAGTGCTTTCTCTCAGTCATTAAAAGGCCATTTGGGGTTCAGAGGGAGGCAGTAAGAATGGGTCCTTTCCATTTCTGCATTGTTGTATGTGTAGATGCATAGATCTCACACGCTAATGCTGCTGTATCTATATGATAGAATAATTTTTTTAATGGCTGGAATATTTAGCCAGAAAAAAAAAATATCTGACATATGCAGCTTCTGCCTGTGCTGTAACGGTGCCCTGGTGAGAAGCAGCCGTCGAAGCTGTCATTTCCGTGTGCACACACAGACAGCCATCCATCATGAATATTTAAAATTCAATCATTAGGTGCAGCAGCAGTAGTGGTGCCGTATTTGTTACAACTGATCAGCCACTAATGGTTTAAAAACTTAGAAATTGGGGCTTCCTTTGTCAATTGAAGAGGATTATTCCAAGCCACTGAAGCTCCTTGTCGGAATGGAAAAGTGTATTAAAAGAAAAGGGATTGCACACCCCAGGGTCACTTACAATATATAATTTACTAACATTTATGCTTAAGAGGAAATTAGATCAAATGGATAAGATTAGAAAATGCTACCATACTCCCCTGCCCAAATCAACCATCCTATCAAATAAACAAATAGACAAACAAACTACCCTGAATTCCATTTCTCAAGTCCCATGCCAACAGGCTGCTAGATGATGAGGCCCCTTGCTTTGTGAGAGACCTTGCTGCCTAGTTACTCATTCCTCCAAGAAGAACTTAGCTTAGCTTTTCAGCCAAATGTCTCACAGCAATGGAAGCATCATAGACAGTCCCAGTCACTAAGACTGTATCCCTCCATTACTGTGAGTTTGGTCATCAGTAGCAGGACATGGCTAGAAGCATCTTTGAAGGCTACTCCTGTGTTTAATTGTTGTGTTCGCCCATGCAGTCATCTTCCAGCCACTGCACTGTGTCTTAATCTGTTTCCAGCTCCCTAAATCACAGTTAAAAGGCTTGGTATGTAGACTCAAAATCCTGTTCCGGAGATAGCTCCCTGTGACCTGGAAATGCATGTGAAATTTGCACCTGGGACTGTTGTAGAACCCACTGCAAACTGCTTTCATGATTTACGCAGTAGACTGAATCAACGAGTGAACTTGCCTAGAAACCCTGCCCTCTGTGCCCCACTCTTCACTTTTGCCACAACTAGCAGCAGCCCATACTGACCCAGAAGGGAAGAACAGCATGCGTGTTTCTTTAATGTTGCAATTTCACACACCCTAAATGATGGAGGAAAGAGGAAGGGAGGGGGCAGGATTCTTGGAGTGGTGTAGTGTGTACCATTTGCAAGTCAGAAACAGCTCAATCCCATTATTCTGTCTCTGGCCTGCCTTTTCATAGATTCAGAAAATCCTCAGTGTGAACTGTGAAAATCTCCTGGAACGATGTGAAAAAGAGCAGAGCCATCCAGTCTCATTATACCACTTCGGTGTCCCTACCCCCCAGCCACTATACTTATCAAAGAGCTGAGTGGGGCATGGAAAACCCATCCAGGGTTTTCCCCAAAATGTCAGAATGAATCATCTTGATTTTCTAGATTACAGGATCTCTCGATAACAGTGAGCAGTAAGTATTTTCAGGTATGGAGGAGGCCAGAAACAAAGATGCAGGCGGCTATGTTTTTCAGACGAATTGGGGCTGAAGAGATGACTCAGAGGGTGAGAGTAGGACCTGAATTGGAATCCCTGACTCCCACATAAAAGACTGTACATGGCTGTGCATGCCTGGAGCCCCAATGCTTGGGGGAAGAGGGAAGATAGGTAGATTCCCCAGCACTTACTGGACAGCCAGCCTGGCCAGAAAGCCAAGCTTTCAGTCCTCTAAAAGATCCCATCTCAAGGCAATAATAGGGTCCGCTCTAGAGAGAAACACCTGCCATCCTGCTCTGCCTCTGCTTGCTTGCCTACAGGCACACACAAATGAAATCACAAAGGCTGCAGGGAGAAACTCCATTTGCTACCAAACGTCATAGAACCCAGTGCCTCTTTTTAAAATACATGTTTAAATGGGAAATACTATTTAAATCTATTCCTAGTAGATCATTTCTTCCTTCAACTCCCTTACAGACAAAATAAATAATTAAAAAGAAAAAATGAAATCTTTTTTTCCTTCTTTTTAATTTAAATTAGAAACAAGCTTGTTTTACATGTCAATCCCAGGTCCCCCTCCCTCCCCTCCTCCCCTGTCCCATACTCTTTCTGCTCCCCAGGGAGGGTGAGGCCTTCTATGGTGGATTACAAAGTCTGTCACATCATCTGGAGCAGGGCCTAGGCCCTCCCTCTGTGTATCTAGGCTGAGAGAGTATCCCTCTATGTGAAATGGGCTGGCAAAGTCCATTCCTATACTGAAGATAAATACTGATCCACTGCCAGAGGCCCCATAGATTGCCCAGGCCTCCTAACTGACACCCACATTTGGGGGTGGGGGTCTGGGTTGGTCCTATGCTGATTTCCCAGATATCAGTATGGGGTCTGTGAGCAACCCCTTGTTCAGGCCAGCTGTTGCTGTGGGTTTCTCCAGCCTGGTCTTGATCCCTTTGCTCATCACTCCTCCCTCTCTGCAGCTGGATTCCAGAGTTCAGCTCAGTGTTTTTAGGTGTGTGTATCTGCTTCTGCTTCCATCAGCTACTGGATGAAGGCTCTTGGATGGCATATAAGGTAGTCATCAATCTCATTATTGGGGAAGAGCATTTAAGGTAGCCTCTTCACTGTTACTTAGATTGTTAGTTGGAGTCATCCTTGTAGATCTCTGGACATTTCCCTAGTGCCAGATTTCTCTTTAAACTTATTATGTAATCTCTTTTCTTGCTCTCCTCTATTCTTCCCCTGACTCAATCTTCCTGCTCCCTCATACCTTCTTCTCCCCTCCTCTTCTCCCCTTCTCTTTCTCCTAACTTCCTCTCCCCTCCCTCCATGCTCCCAATTTGCTCAGGAGATCTTTTCCCTTTCCCTTTCTCCGGGGGACCATGTATGTCTCTCTTAGGGTCTTCCTTGTTTACTAGCTTCTCTGGCAGTGTGGATTGTAGGCTGATAATCCTTTGCCCTATGTCTAAAATCCATATATGAGTGAGTACATACCATGTTTGTCTTTTTGTGACTGAGTGAAGTAATCACTCAGGATGGTTTCTTCTAGTTCCATCCATATGCCTGTGAATTTCAAGATTCCATTGTTTTTTTTCCCACTGAGTACTACTCCATTGTGTAACTGAACCACATTTTCTTGGTCCATTCTTCAGTTTAGGGGCATCTAGGTTGCTTCCAAGTTCTGGCTATTACAAATAATGCTGCTATGAACATAGTTGAACGGATGTCCTTGTTGTACGAATGTGCATCTTTGGGGCTTATACCTAAGAGTGGAATTGCTGGATTTTTTTTGTTGTTGTTGTTTTGTTTTTTCAAGACAGGGTTTCTCTGTATTGTTTTGGAACCTATCCTGGAACTCGCTCGGTAAACCAGGCTGGCCTCAAACTCATAGAGATCGCCTGCCTCTGCCTCCTGAGTGCTGGGATTAAAGGTGTGCACCACCAACACCCTGCTTTGGAATTGCTGGATCTTGTGGTAGACTCATTCCCATTTTCCTGTGGAACCGCCATACTGATTTCCAAAGTGGCTGTACGAGTTTGCACTCCCACTGTAGGGAGCCGTCCCTGCATTCTCCATTACAAGATGGCGCCTGCATCCGGCAGGCACCGAATGTAAACAAGTTATTGCACAGGCGCTGGGTAACTTTCCATTCCTTGATCTCTGCCTCTTCCATGGCGTCATATGGTCCGATGAGCTGCAGCCAATCATGGGGTGACACGTCCAAGGCAGCGGTTGCCAGCCTTTATTAGGGGACGGGATTCTTGGCTCGGGGTCTCCGCTCTGTAAGCTTATGCTCTCTCTCTCAAGACGCATAAAAGCTTTACTGCAAAAGGATCTGAATGTCCTGTGTTGTTCTTGCTGGCGAGACAATCACGCGGGACATCCCACCAGCAGTGGAGGAGTGTTCCCCTTTCTCTACATCCTCTCCAGCAAAAACTGTCATTGGTGTTTTTGATTTTAGCCATTCTGACAGGAGTAAGATGGTATCTCAGAGTTGTTTTGATTTGCATTTCCCTGATGGCTAAGGGAAAGTGTTGAACACTTTCTCATGTGTCTTTCAGCCATTTTAGATTCCTCTATTGAGAATTCTCTATTTAGTTCTGTACCCCACTTTTTAATTGGATTATTTGGTATTTTGGTGACTAGCTTCTTGAGTTCTTGGTATATTTTGGAAATCAGCCCTCTGTCAGATGTGAGATTGGTGAATATCTTTTCCCATTCTGTGGACTGCTATTTTGTCTTGTTGACTATGTCCTTTGCCTTATAAAAGCTTCTCAGTTTCAGAATGTCCCATTTACTAATTGTCAATCTCAGTGTCTGTGCTACTGGTGTTATGTTCAGGAAGCAGTCTCCTGTTCCAATTTGTTCAAGGGTACTTCTCATTTTCTCTTCTAAGAGGTTCAGGGTGGCTGGATTTATGTTGAGGTCTTTGATCCATTTTGACTTAAATTTTGTGCATGGTGACAGATATGGATCTATCTGCAGTCTTCTACATGACAGCATCCAGTTATGCCAGCACCATTTGTTGAAGATGGTTTCTTTTTTCCATTGTTTAATTTTAGCTTTTTTTGTCAAAAATCAGGTGTTTGAAAGTGTGTGGGTTAATATCAGGGTTTTCAACTCTATTCCATTGGTCTACCTGTCTACTTTTGTGCCAATACCAAGCTGTTTTCAAGACTATAGCTCTGTAATAGAGTTTGAAGTCAGGGATTGTGATGCCTCCAGAAGTTCCTTTATTGTACAGGGATTTTTGGCTATCCTGGGTTTTTGGCTAGTCTGGGTCTTTTGTTTTTCCATATAAAGTTGAGTATTATTCTTTCAAGGTATGTGAAGAATTGTGTGGGATTTTGATGGGAATCGCATTGAATCTGTAGATTGCTTTTGGCAAGATTGCCGTTTTTACTATGTTGATCCTACCTATCCAAGAGCATGGGAGATCTTTCCATTTTCTGGTACCTTCTTTAATTTCTTTCTGTGAAGACTCAAAGTTCTTGTTATACAGGTCTTTAACTTGTTCAGTTATCATTCTCCAAGATATTTTATGTTGTTTGTGGCTATTTTAAAGGGTGATGTTTCTCTGATTTCTTTTTTAAGCCCATTTATTGTCTGTATATAGTAGGGCTACTGATTTTTTTTTTTTTTAGTTAATCTTGTATCCTGCCACTTTGCTGAAGGTGTTTATCATCTGTAGGAGCTCCCTGGTAGAGTTTTTACATAAACTATCATATCTGCAAACAGTGAAAGCTTGACTTCTTCCTTTCCAATTTGTATCCCCTTGATCTCCTTTTGTTGTCTTGTTGCTCAAGCTAGAACTTCAACTACAATATTGAAGAGATATGAAGAGAGTGAACAGCCTTATCTTGTTCCTGATTTTAGAGGAATCACATTAAGTTTCTCTGCATTTAGTTTGATGTTGACTGTTGGTTTCCTATATATCGCTTTTATTATGTTTAGGTATGTTCCTGTTATCCCTGATGTCTCCAAGACCTTTATCGTGAAGGGATGTTGGATTTTGTCAAAGGCTTTTTCAGCATCTATCGAGATGATCATGTGGTTTTTCTTTTTCAGTTTGTTTATATGGTGGATTACTTTGATGGATTTTCATGTGTTGAACCATCCCTGCTTCCCTGGGCTGAAGCCTACTTGATCATGGTGGATGATTTCTTGGATGTCTTCTTGGATTCAATTTGCCAGTATTTTATTGAGTATTTTTACATCATTTTACATCAATGTTCATGAGGGATATTAGTCTGTAGTTCTCTGTCCTAGTTGTGTCTATGTGTGGCTTGGGTACCTGGGTAATTGTAGCCCTGTAAAAATAGAACCTTCTGCTTCTATTGTGTGGAACAATTTAAGGAGTATTGGTATTAGCTCTTCTTTGGATTTCTGATAGAATTCTGCACTGAAACTATCTGGCCCTGGGCATTCCATCCAAACACAAAAGAATATACTTCTCAGTGCCACATGGAACTTTCTCTAAAATCGACCACATATTCAGCAACATAGCAAACCTCAATGGGTACAAAAAAAAATTGGACTAACCCCCTATATCTTATCAGATCACCATGCTTTAAAGTTAGAATTCAACAACAAGACAAATTGCAGAAACCCTACAAACTCATGGAAATTGAACAGTGCATAATTGCAACATTCCTGGGTCAAGGAAGAAATTAAAGACTTCCTAGAATTCAATGAAAGTGAAGACACAACATACTCAAACTTATGGGACACTTTGAAAGCAGTGCCAAGAGGAAAGTTCATAGCACTAAATGTCCACATGAAGAAACTAAAGAATAGTCACACTAGAGAATTAGCAGCACAACTGAAAGCTCTAGAACAAAAGGAAGCAAACTCACCCCGGAGGAGTAGATGCCAGGAAATAATCAAATTGTGAGCTGAAATCAATAAAGTACAAACTAAGAAAACAATACAAAGAATCAACATAACAAGGAGTTGGTTCTTCGACAAAATCAACAAGATAGACAAACCTTTATCCAAACTAACCAAAAGGCAGAGAGTGAGTGAACATGCAAATTAACAAAATCAGAAATGAAAAGGGGGACATAACAACGGACACTGAGAAAATCCAGAGAATCGTCAGGTCATTCTTTGAAAACGTGTACTCCACAAAATTCAATAATCTAAAGGAAATGGACAATTTTCTGGATAGTTATCAGTTACAAAAATTAAATCAAAAACAGATAAGCAATTTAAACAGACCTATAACCCCAAATGAAATAGGAGCAGTCATCAAGAGTCTCCCAACCAAAAAAATAAAATCTTAGTTTGGTGAGAGTTTGGCAGATAAACTAAAAATACCGTGTTGCCCTGGCTTATTACAGTCCCTGATGTTGTTGGCAAGGTTCCTGGCAACATGTAGGTAGGGAAATTAAAGCATCAAATGATCAAGCAGGCTTGCACAAATAGTCATCTTTAGAATGGAGGGAAACACACTCCAGCTCCCCAACTTTTCGTCACTGTCAAGTCTTCTAAATAACTGTGAGAAAGTGCTTGGAGCATTTTGAGCTCTGTGACATCTCTGTTGATAGAGATGTTGGGGTTTCCTCACACCCTAAAAAATGCCTTCTAGATGAAGGGGTTAAAGAGCAACACTGCCCTGCTAAACCTGCCTCTGCCTCAAGATTTACTTAACCAACTGTACTTTTACAAGTGCACAGATTCAATCTGTCAAGCAAATAAAAATCATTTTGGAAATGACCTGTGTATTTATTCAGTTTGTATCTCAGAATTAGCATAATGTGAAGCATAAGGAGATGAGGTTATTTGCAAAACTATTATCTGCCACCCACCATAGATTTTACAGAAGAAGAAATACAAAATCTAGCCCTAGCCAGGCCATGGTGGCACACACCTTTAATCCAGGCACTCGGGAAACAGAGGCAGGTAGATCTCTGAGTTCTAGATTAGCCTGAGTGAGTTCCAGAACAGCCAATGTTACACACACACACACACACACACCTCTCCTTGTCTCCAAACAAACAAACAAGAAATCCAGTCCTAGAAAATGCTGTGAGAAGAGCCTGGTTAAAATCCACAACAATGAATGGGTAATGACTCATGCCAAGTAGCTTCCTGCTTCACCTTGGTCTCCAGCCAGCCTAACTCCAGATAGTGTCTGTTATAAGATCTCTAAACAGTCGTGAGGAGAGTGGATAAATATGATTTCTTTGCACTAAACTTTTCTACCCTTGACTTCTGAGTGTCTCTGTAAATGTGGCCTGATTCAGACACCCTGACTTTGGGTAAAAATTGCTTCCTTTGTTTTCATTCTTGTGTGTGTGTGTGTGTGTGTGTGTGTGTGTGTGTGTGTGGTGTGTGTGTGTGTGTGTGTGGTGTGTTTGTGTGTGTGTGTGTGTGTGTGTGTGTGTGTGTTGGGAGGGATGTGTGCGCATGAGTGTGCAGGTGTACATATGTAGAGCCAGAGAAGAGCATTGTGTCCTGCTCTATCATTCTCCACAGAATTTCTCACTAAACTGGAGCTGAGCTGGTGACCAACAAGCCCCAAAGATTCTCCCATCTGGTCTCCACACAGCCCATAGGCTACAGGCTCGTGAGGACACACCCAGCCTTTTACATGAGCGCTGTCCTCCCAACGTAGGTCCTCCTTCTTACTCAGCAAGTACTCTTATGCACTAGGACACCTCTCTAGGTCCTACTTTATTTTTATTTTTAAACATTTGTTTTTATGTGTATAGGTGTTACGCCTGCATGGTAAGCATTTTGCCAACTGAACTATCTTTCCATTGTCCCTACCTTTTTTTGAGGGTCTTATATGTATCCCAAGCTGGCCACACATTTGTGATGCTCATCCCTCAGCCACTTGCATTGGTGGACTTCTGGCTCTCTTTTCACATTGTTTCCATCACAGCGCTGGGACACCCACTCTGTACTCTAGTACAGTCACGTACCTGGTTCTGTCTCCCTCTGTCACCATCCTCTCTTCTCGAGTCCTTTGGTATGCCCACTCTGTAGGACAATGTGCCGTTTCTGATTCCCCACACACACATTATACCCTCGATATCTACACTCCAGATTAGATTCTGTCTAAGTAATTTGCAGAGCCATTAGGCTTGAGTAACTATTTGACTGCAAAGTCAAGGCCCATTATCTCTCTCCACAAGGCAAAAAGTCTCCTCCAGGAGAAAAACGTACTGATGATATAAAGAAGGAGTGGGGGTGATCAGTGTGAGGCAGACTAGGCCTCAACCAATAATGAGCCTTTGCTTAGCCCATTGGTCTCCAAGCAGTGGACTCTCTCTCTCTCTCTCTCTCTCTCTCTCTCTCTCTCTCTCTCTCTCTCTTTCTCTCTCTCTCCCCTTCTAGTCTAGTTCTATGTCATTCCATTATTGATGAATAACGCATTTGGGATTTTGCCACTATTCCTTTGTCTAGCCCACACTGTCAATACCAGCCCCCTAACGACATGTGGTTGTGATGTTTTGTCTGAGAAGGAGTCACTATGTAGACAGTTAAGAGCAGTGCACACTGGGCTCAGTTGGTAAAATGCTTGACTGTACAAGGACTTGCATGTAAGCCTCAGAATCACCTTTAAAAAAAATGGCAGGCATGTGACACATACTTGTTATACCGGTGCAGAGATACACAAGTCCTTGGGACTGACTGGCCTGCTAGCCAAACCCACCTACATGTTGAATTCCAGGTCAATGAAAGACTGTATCTGGGAGAGGGTGGTGCAGTGGAAGTGAAGAAAAAAAAAAAAAAGAAAAGGTGGGCAGCACCTAAGGAATAACACCCAAGTTAAGGTTTTCTGTGCCTACACAGTCTCGTGAACACATGCACCCACGCAAAAACACCATGCACACACACCAAGAACGTGTTGACAGCAATTCTGAAGGTTAGAAAAGAAGAACCAGGTGTTAAGGGCATGAAGAATTCACCAGCATGCTCCATGTCTACCTTGGCACTTATGTGCCATCTCTGTGCTGTATGAACAGGGTAAAAACCATGTGAGAACCGCCAATGTCTAGGTATCGGTGCCTAGTTTGGCTCCTCCATGAGGCTGTCTCAGCATATACTACTCCATGGATGCTCAGGATCTGGTTAAGAGGAACACCACTGTTCATCAGACCTCAACAGCTATTTGTTATTTCATAAAATGGCTCTGACACTGAACTTGGACCCCAGGTAGCATGGACATGCTTTGCATGTAGACATCGTAGGGCTAAGGTTGTGGGCCCTGCTAGAACTCAAGCATGGTCCTACTAGAAGCAGTGGAAGAGCAGCTGCCGTCTTCCACTCTAATCTCATCTCTCATATTAGTTGTGAATTTGATAAATGCCATCCTGAAGAGCAATTGATTTATTAATTAGCTGATTCAGAATGTTCTTAGTACTCATTTGGGATATGGAGTCATTATAATTTAAAAATGTCAGTGCGGAACACCAGAAGAGGAAATGGCTCCTCCCAGGGGTCCCGTGGGCAAAGCTTTTCCCTTTGGTGGGTGGTGTTTTTCTCCATGGCTGTGATGCCACCCACAGGACATCACTTCATCAAGCCCCAGTCGAGAAAGTTCAGGAGATGAAGTGATGCCATTGTTTTGAAGCCTAAGCTGGACTACAGATGTGGACAGGACCGGCCAAGCAGGGCAGTAATAATTTGCCTGTTACTAGTAACTAGTTCACGACAAGTCTCAAAAGAGTGAAGGTGCCTCAGCTTAGAACTGACTTCTAGGACTTGCTTTAACTGCGTATAATTAGCTGTCTCTGTGAATAGGTAGTCTATAAACTTCCAACAAATGACTTGTGAGCTGAGAAGATTACAAAATGGGCTGGATGAAATTATCCTGAATTTTAATCGGGTTTGAGGTCTTATTTTTGCATTGTTCAGATGCATGGATAATTAGGAGCTGATGGCTGTATAATTTGGCATTTTAGTTCATAATTCTTGAATTGAATTTTATGGTGAGTAAAATTATTGTGTGGTGAATTCTGTGTGTGCACAAGCTTATGGAGGTCAAAGGTCAAATCCAGGTGTCATTCCTCGGGAGATGTCGACCTCGTTTTTTCCAATAGAGTATCTCACAGGTCACCATTTTGACTAGTCTGACTGGCCAGTGGGCTCCGGAGATCCTCCAATACTAAGAAGTGCCACTGGGCCTGTTTTTGATTTGTTTGTCTTTATGTGAATGCTGGGGTTGAACTTGAGTCCTTGTCCTTGTGTGGCAAGCATTTTGCAAACTGGGCCATCTCAGCAGCCCAGGTGAGTTGTTAAATGTGAGCCTATATCCCCAGAGAGGAAACATGTCCTAATTGCATACTCATCTTTGGCAGAAGACTGATGGAATGTTCTTTCTGTTGCTGACTGAGCTGGACAGTAGGCTAAGGCATTGGGCAGGGAGGGACTAGGCAATAATCAAAGCTGCACTGTCAAATAGGTATACACAGAGCTTGGGATGGGGGCAGTTATCAGTAATTGAAGGTTTAATCCTTCCTACCTTCCCTTCAGAGGGAAAGAAAATTAAAGGGAGAATTGCAACTAATAGACAGAGACTCGATTGTTTGCCACATTGAAACTTCACAAATGGGCCTGGAACATAGGGTTCCTAAGAGCTTCCTACATGCCCAGCAGCTGAAGAAAGCCACTTTGGTCACCTTAGTCACTAAATCCTGTGGCATTGAGCAGGTTAGAATCAGATGAGCACTGAAGTCAGAAGGATCCTGGTCCTTTGAGTTCATGAGTCTTTTTAAGCTCTCTCTCTCTCTCTCTCTCTCTCTCTCTCTCTCTCTCTCTCTCTCTCTCTCTCTCTCTCTCTGTGTGTGTGTGTGTGTGTGTGTGTGTGTGTGTGTGTGTGTGTGTGTGTATCTATCTCCTTCCTAGGAAAATGCATGGGGGGCTATTTAGGAAACTTGAGTTCTCTGCCTTTTTTTGTATGTGATACATTTGTTCACCTCACTCACGTGCAGTTTCCCTGTGTATAAAACAACCATGCTCATGTCAACACATGTTCATCAGCATGCCACTCACCATTATTCTATAAATCAACTACTTTAGCATAAAGAAAACAACATTTTTCCCTCTTCAACACCCACTTCTCTTTGACAACTTTCAAATATTTCAGCTTTCTTTGAAAAGAACTTCAACCAGTACAGCATCCTGGTGTACACGCCAGGCTACTCTCTATGCAGACTTGCATTGCGTCACCACTGCCTCCATGTTGGAAGCCCATGTCCTGTCTCCCAGGAGATGCCTTGTCTGCAGGTACTGCCCTGAGCCCTCAGTGAACTCTGAACCTTTTATTGATCCTGTGTGCATCTGGCTCCCTTCTGATATCAGGAAGAATGGCGGTTGCTGGCCCTGGCCTTGGTCCTGGACAAATAAATGTGTTTGTCAAAGCCCTTTCCTGACACAGCTTGTCTCAAGCCCAGGTGGTACGGTGGAGGGTAATTAGTTCTCTTTATTGGAGGGGACATCAGGATGCTCTGCTGTGCTCACCAGTGGACACATGCAGAAAGACCCTGTGAATGCAGCTGTTACTCGCCTTTTCATGATGCTAATGGGCAGCCTGGGAAAAAAAAATGAACTTCCTACCACGGGCACCGAGCAACACCTGTCAAACAAAAGCATTGTTTTATTTTTTTTTCACGGTTGATAAGTGTGACTTGTGGAAGCCAGCGATAGGATGCTCGTTTTTATCTGCTAAGTGCATGGTGCTTGTAAAAATAAATAAATAAATAAATAAATAAATAAATAAACAACCAGCAGTGGCCTTGTTACCACTTGACATGACACTGGGTTTAGCTGTTTACACTAGCATGCTGCTGCACCCTTTAAGAATGACAGCCGGGGTAAGAGTCATTAGAGAACACTGCACAGGAGTGAGGCAGCATCTGGTGGGAATCATTCTGCCCCCTCTCTGCCCCTCTCTGGAAGCAGCAAGGCTCAGAGCTTGCATCTTGGGTTGGGTGACTTTTGATTCTTTTCTTTGTTAGATTATTGGAGAGCCCTGTTTGTTCTTTGACCCTAGGTGGAGAAGATGAGAGAGAAAGACAGATCGGAGCATAGCATTCACCCCAGTGATGAAGAATAAGAAGGCTAGGGCCTGCTGTTTGTTGCTTTTCTCCAAGCTGCCATGTGGCTCTTTGTTGCCTGGAGGGCTGCAGGGAGGGCGCTAACACAGCACGTGTCTTTCTTGCAATGGCAGCCAGGCTGAGAAGCAGAAGTAAACTGAGTGCAAGTTTATAATTAGTCCTCTGTCTCCTCCTCCCTCCTCCCTGTTTTATGAAGACTGTCTTAACAAATTTGGTGAACACACTTTCCTCCATCATGCTTGAAGCCTCGTGTTGTGTCTAGTGTTGTTATTTAGGAAATTGAAGGTGCTCAGCCAGAATCCTTGGCTCATTTTAAGATCACCGTGACTGGTTGCAGGTATCCTAGAACAGCTTGGGTATTTTGCAGAAAGAGCTGATGTGCAGGCTTCCCTCTTAGTCTGTGAATGGCGGGTGACTCTGCGTGTACGGATGTGCATGCTGAAGTATGCATGGGACATATGAAAAGCTGTTTCTGGAATCTTATTTGGATGTTACAGGAAGGCACGAACTGGGCAAACAGAGCAAACATCTTCTATAAGCTCAGGAGGTCTGGATCCGTCACAGTCTCTGATATATATCTCACGCCTTGCCTCAGTGTCCCAGCATGACAGGTCGGAGAAGGTTCTTTTCTTCCACCTGTACTTTCTGTAAGGGTGTCACCATTAGGGTAAGCAATTGGAATAAGTGATGCACTCATTTTAAATTGCACTTTTCTTATTTAAAAGCTCACAGATACATTTGAGAGGCAGGGGTAGAAAAATCATCACAAATCATGTTGGACTACATAAGGGATACCACACTAGACTGGGCTACATAGCAGAACCATGTCAAACAACAACAGCAACAGAAAGCATATATTTTGTGGTTCTTATGCTCTCAAGAACTAGGCCATGTTGTTTGTCAAAAGTAGCCATTCAAGGCCTCAATGCAGTGTGTGTGTGTGTGTGTGTGTGTGTGTGTGTGTGTGTGTGTGTGTGTGTGTGTGTGTGTGTGCAGCTATGCAGCATGGACATGCCACAGCACACATGTAGCAATGAGAGAACAACCTTGGGTGTCAGTCTTCATCTTCCACTTTGTTTGAGATGGGGGTCTCTTGTTCACTGTTGCATATGCCAGACTAGCTGGACTTAAGCTTTCTCTTGTCTCTACCTCCCACCTCATCATAGAAGCTCTGGAAATACAGATGCTTGTTACTGAGACACCCGACTCTTTACATGTGTTCTGGGGATTTGAACTCAGATCCTCATGACTGTGCAGCAAGCACCTTAGCTGCTGAGCCATTTCTTCAGCACTTGGTGGATCTTTTCTACTGGCTGAGAACATCTTGCCAGATCATGCTAAGAGATGCTTTGGCTTTAAATCACCCATGCAATGATAATACTGCCGCTGAGTCACAAAGATCAGAGTTTTGTTGAGATCACTCAGGGCTTTCTCAGACCAAGCATTGACATTCCTAGTTTGTGAGTCCATTGTCGTCTGCCTGGCCTGGATGTCACCATCTGCCCTGTGGACACTTCCTATCTGGTGCCAGAACAGACTTTCTTTCCACACCTTCATGCCCTATATTCCCAGTTCACAGCTATCAAGAGACAGTCCCTAGTGGGGAAACAGCCACCACTTAGTGTCATCTTATGGTTTGTGTCCCTTGAGTCCCCATTAGAAGATCTTCTGCAGATCGTCTTTACTGCTAAGAACTTCTATGCACAGACAGAAGCAGCCGATGGTACCTTGAGAACATAACCATGAGCTGCTTTGCTATCTTGAGAGGCATTTGAAAACTTTCCATTCACCTGAATTCACACAGAATCAGTCACATGCTGTTCTGGAGTGGTGATTGGGATTAGGAAAACAGAGAGTGCATTCTGGGTGCATCTCCTTGGCTTGGCCCCGGTGGCAGCAGCCTCCACTTACAGTTGCTTCCTCCACTCCTCCCATGTGTGTCTCCATACCCACCATCTCCTTGTCTCTTTGCGGGTCATTTATAATCAGCAGTCATGGCGTACAGGCCTCATTAGTGATATAGCCATTCCTTCAGTGCTTCAGAAATAATCATTTAGAAAAAAATGCACCATTGCCCTCCCTTGAGAATCCATGAGTGATGAATTTATTTCAGTTTGGCTGGCTTGGCTGGCTTGCTCAGCCTGATTTCCATATTTATTTCAACAAACAATGTAGGGTGGGAACAAGAAACTGTGTCCTGGGTGCGCGTGCGCGCGTGTACACACACACACACACACACACACACACACACACACACGCTGCATATCTACTCCTGAACTCGGTCCCTCATGGGGGAAGGGCAAAGGCAGGCCAACTAAAGAACCTTCCATGAAAAAAGAAATTGATTTGTTGGACAATAATGCAGTGCTGTACAGTAGACCACAAGCTCTCTTGTGATTGCTGAGTCTGAGAAAGTGTAGGGATCCTATTAATGAGTGCTGGTTCTTAGTCGCATGCTCTGGTAAAGGGAGTTTCTCAAGAATTCTTTAGCCCCTTGAGACCCTTGCTCTTGTAAGATCTGATTTGAGTAGCAGTGGACAGTGATGGACTTTCTTAGCTAAGCAAGACTGTTGCTGTGTCTTGTTTTCTCTTCATCTTGACATCATTCCCAATGAGGAGCAGGGAGGACCCAGTGAGAGAGGATCTCAAGTTGTTTTTGAAGGAGTGATACTGGAAGGTCTAAGATGGTGAAGGAAATTCTTGAGTTAAACAGATGTGCAAGCTGCCTGGATTTTGAGAATCTGCTCTCAGGAGAACTTCTGGCTACACTGAAACCTTAGCTGAGGCTCAATCCACCCTAGTTAAAATATATATTTATCTGTGTGTGTTTGTGTGTGTGTGTGTGTGTGTGTGTGTGTGTGTGTGTGTTTGTGTGTGTGTGTGTGTGTGTGTGTATGTGTGTGTGTGTGTACAAGTGCCTGTGGAGACAAGAAGTGTAGGAACCCCTTGAGCTGGAGTCACAGGCAAATATGAACCACTTGACATAGGTGCTGAGAACTAAACTTGGGTCCTCTCCAAGAACAGTATGTACTCGTAACCACTGAGCTGTCTTTACAGCCCCCTTCCTGAAAATTTAATAGTGAATGTTTTCAAATGATGTTCGCCAAGGGTAAGAAGAGGAGCCAAGCGCCAGCCTCACCCTGGCTCACCTTACCTTGGAAGGCAGAGGCACACCAGATCTTAAGTCAATGAAGATAACTTCAAGGAAGCAATTAGTGTTTAATAATCATTAAAGATGCAATAGTAATAACAATTAAATGTATTTTCTGTTCTAAGATGAAAGAGAAGGTTCTAACCATGCCTAACACCCATTTTCCTATGTAATGATAGGAAATGCATCCTTGTTGCACAAATAAAGATAGAAAAATCAAATGAGAACCAAAGATAAAAACTTATGGTTTGGGAACCTGAGCACTAATGCTTGTAGATTCTCTCTTTCTCGGAAATACATCTTCCTAAGCCTAGGACTCATTTTTCTAAGAAAGATGTTCTGCTTTCCCCAAAGTGAGTCAGTACACAAAGAGGAGTGCTCAGTGGTGAAGAAAAAAGATGAACTAAGCAATAGCTAATGGGAACCCTCCTCCTGAGAAGCAGTGTCAGCCTGATGTGAGACAAAAGGGAAGATTTCAAGGGAAGAGAAATATCCGGAAGGTGGGGACTGCTACTGGAGTGTTTTCCAGAAATCACTAAAAAGGAAAGGAAAAAAGAAAGTTAAAAATGTGGAGCCTGGTGGGACATGACAGTAGATCCGCATGCATGCTATTATCACTGTTAAATGGAGCTGGAGATGGCTTACTTGGTAAAGTGCTTGCCTTGCAAGTTATGAGGACCAGAGTCTGGATCCCTGGAACCCATGTGGAGGCCAGGCAAGCATGGTGACCAGCCTGTAATCCCTCCACAAGGAATCCCCAGAGCCATCTAGTCTGCCTAGCTTACTATTGGTGAGCTCCAGGTTCAGCAGAAGACCCTGCCTCAATTTGCAAGGTGAGTAATGGAAGAAGGCATCTGACGTCAATCCTTGGCCTCCACATGCATTTCTGCATATGCACCGTTATATACACATATCTGCAGAAGAAATATGTGAGCATCTGCATATGTACATACAAGTACAAACATCAGCCACACATATGCATAGTACCTATCCATATACCTATATTAAGTATATCCTTGGGTCAAATGAAGAAGTTCCATAATTCACAGAAGGACATGTGTTAAGAATGGCCTCCAGCCACCTTACCATAGGAATGGTAATATACAACAACCTTACCCTTCCCTGGTCCAACCTGCCTCTGTGTGTGTCTGTGTTTCTATATATAGTCTACCACTGCCCAATCTCTTGACCATCTTCTCCTCCCCACTTTTCATTAAATGAAAACCAGAATGGCTTTTATTAGCCAGCCAATCTGCTTTTGATTACTCTTTTAATTAATAAATTATTAGTGGTAAGTTACAAAATAATTGTGTGATGTGATCTCATCCTTCCTGGTGTCTGAACTGTGCTTCGGGAGGGGAAGGGATATTGACAGGGAGGGTGTTGTGTTGAATTAGAGCTAGCCATTCAAGCACATTAAGTAACCACTTCATATTTTCTCCCAGAAATGATCAGATAATAATGAAAACAGTGTTGTTTTTTAAGTGCGAACAAAACAGGCTGGGGCTGAAAAGTCAGGAAGAGTTCTCAGTCATCAGCATCAAAGGACGGCCCCATCGGAGGCACCTGACGCCAGGGGTTTGCTCCCCGAGCTCCGCGGCAGGATCCAACACACATGGACACTGCCAAGGCCGCAGTGACAGTTCCGCCTCCATCCAATGGGCGGGTGGGCCAGGGGTGGTTTCCAGTTCCGGTTCAGCGACCCTGCTCAGAGGTGCCTGACTCCAGGGGTCTGCTGACTGGATCCGAACTCAGCAGTGGGATCTAACACACCCAGACACTGCCAAGGCCCCTGTAACAGTGCCACCTCAATCCACAACAAGAGGACAGACATCAGAGTATTGGAACTGTTTGCATCTACCAGAAGGGAACTTTGGTCCCATACCCACCAGGAGAGAAAGAGACTCCTGCTACACCCACCAGAAGAAAGGATGAGAAGAGGTCAATGTAAAAGCACATCCAACAACAGAAAACCCAATATGACATCACTGGAGACTAGGAACCATACACCAGCAAGACTTGAACATCACAATGCAGATGAAGCAGAAGAGAATGACCTTAAAAACATCTTCATGAAAATGATAGAGGACATGAGAAAATCCCTTAAAGGAATGGAAGAAAAAACAAACCAAAAAATACAAAATATCAACAAATCTCTCAAGGAATCAGTTCAAGACCTAAAAACTGAAATAGAGACAATAAAGAAAACACAATCTGAGGGAATGCTGGAAATAGAAAAGCTGAGTAAACAATTGGGAACTACAGACACAAGCATAACCAACAGAATACAAGAGATGGAAGAGAGAATCTCAGGAGTTGAAGATACACTAGGAGAAACAGACTCATTAACCAAAGAAAATCTTAAGTCCAACAAATCCCTAACAAAAAATATCCAGGAAATATGGGATACCATGAAAAGACCAAACCTAAGAATACTAGGTATAGAAGAAGGTGAAGAAACCCAACTCAAAGGCACAGAAAGTATATTCAACAAGATCATAGAAGAAAACTTTCCCAACCTAAAGAAAGACATGCCAATGAAAATACAAGAAGCCTAAGAACACCAAATAGACTCAACCAAAAAAAAAAAAAAAAAGGTCTCCTCACCACATAATAATCAAAACACCAAACATGCAGAATAAAGAGAAAATATTAAGAGTAGCAAAGAAAAAAGGTCAAGTAACTTATAAAGGCAAACCTATCAGAATTACATCTGACTTTTCCATGTAAACTCTGAAAGCCAGAAGGTCCTGGATAGATATTCTACCTACACTAAGAGACCATGGATGCCAGCCTAGACTACTATACCCAGCAAAGCTTTCAATCAATATAGATGGAGAAAACAAGATATTCCATGACAAAACCAGATTCAAACAATACATATCCACCAATCCAGCCCTACAGAAAGTTCTGAAAGGAAAACTGCAACCCAAGGAAGTTAACTACAACCAGAAAAATATAGGCAATGAAATCCCACTTTACCAACAGCCAAAAGGAAAAAGGGATAGAATCCCTCACACAATTTCGCCACCATCACCAAATCAAAAACAAACATGAATGAACAATCAATGGTCATTAATATACCTCAACATTAATGGTCTTAACTTGGCCTATAAAAAGACACAGATTAACAGAATGGATAAGAAGACAGAATCCATCCTTCTGCTGCATACAAGAAACACACTTCAACTTCAAAGACAGATGGTACCTAAGAATTAAAGGTTGGGGAAAGATTTTCCAATCAAATGGATCCAAGAAACAAGCAGGGGTAATATCCTAATATCCAACAAATTGGACTTTAAACTAAAATCAATCAAAAGAGATGAAGAAGGTCATTTCCTACTCATCACAGGAGAAATCCATCAGGATGAAGTCTCAATTCTGAACATTTATGCCCCAAATACAAAGGCATCCATGTTTGTAAAAGAAACATTACTAAAACTCAACTCACACATAAAACTGCACACACTTATAGTGGGAGATTTCAACACCCCACTCTCACCACTGGACAGGAACATCAGATTGAAACTTAACAAAGAAACAAAGGAACTAATAGAAGTTATGGCACAATTGGACTTAACAGATATCTATAGAACATGTCATCCAAATACAAAACAATTTACCTACTTCTCAGCACCACATGGAACGTTCTGTAAAATCAACCACAAACTTGGCAACATAGCAAACCTCAACAGGCACAAAAAAAAATTGAAATAACCACCTGTATCTTATCAGACCACCATGCTTTAAAGTTAGAATTCAACAACAACATGAATTGCAGAAAACCTACAAACTCATGGAAATTAAGTAACACCCAATTGCACAATTCCTGGATTGAGGAAGAAATAAAAAAAGAAATTAAAGATTTCCTAGAATTCAATGAGAATTCGGACACAACATACCCAAACCTAGGGGACACTTTGAAAGTAGTGCTAAGAGGAAAGTTCATAGTGCTAAGTGCCCACATGAAGAAACAGAAGAATAATCACACTAGAGAATTAACAGCACAGCTGAAAGCTTTAGAAAACAAAGAAGCCAATACACCCCAGAGGAGCAGACGCCAGTAAATAATCAAATTGAGGGCTGAAATCAATAAAATGGAAACTAGGAGAACAATACAAAGAATCAATATAACAAGTTGGTTCTTTGAGAAAATCAACAAGATAGACAAACCTTTATCCAAACTTACCAAACAGCAGAGAATAAACAAGCAAATTAATGAAATCAGGAATGAAAAGGGGGACATAACAACAGACACAGAGGAAATCCAGAGAATCATCAGGTCATCCTTCAAAAACCTATATTCCTCAAAATTTGAAAATCTAAAGGAAATGAACAATTTTCTGGACAGATTTCACTAACCAAAATTAAATCAAGAACAGATAAGCAACTTAAATAGACCTATTACCCCTAATGAAATAGAAGCAGTCATCAGATGTTTCCCAACCAAAAAAAAAAAAAAAAAAAAAAAAAAAAAAAAAAAAAAAGCCCAAGAAGGCTTCAGTGCAGAATTCTACCAGAAATTCAAGAAACAGCTAATACCAATTCTCCGTAAAGCATTCCACACAATAGAAGCAGAAGGGTCATTGCCAAACTCTTTTTATGAGGCTTCCATAACCTTGATACCCAAGCCACACAAAGACACAACTAAGAAAGAGAACTACAGACCAATATCCCTCATGAACATTGATGCAAAAATTCTCAATAAAATACTGGCAAATAGAATCCAAGAACACATCGGAGAAATCATCCACCACGATCAAGTAGGCTTCATCCCAGGGATGGTTCAACATAAGAAAATCCATCAATGTAATCCACCATATACACAGACTGAGGGGAAAAAAAACCACATGATCATCTCACTAGATGCCGAAAAAGCCTTTGACAAAATTTCAATACTGTCCTTGAAGTTCTAGCTAGAGCAATAAGACAACAAAAGGAGATCAAGGGAATACAAATCGGAAAGGAAGAAGTCAAACTCTCACTATTTGCAGATGATATGATAGTCTACATCAGTGGCCCAAAAAATGCTACCAGGGAACTCCTACAGCTGATAAACACTTTCAGCAAAGTGGCAGGATACAAGATTAACTCAAAAAAATAGGTAGCCCTACTATATACTGATGACACACTGGTGAAGAAAGAAGTCAGAGAAACATCACCCTTTACAATTGCCACAAACAACATAAAATACCTTGGGGTAACACTGACCAAAAGAGTGAAAGACCTGTACCTTAAGAATTTTGAATCTCAAAAAAAAAAAAAAAGAAGAAAAAGAAAAAGAAAAAAGCTGGGCGTTGGTGGCGCACGCCATTAATCCCAGCATATTTTTCTGGAAGCAGAGGTAGGCGGATCTCTGTGAGTTCGAGGCCAGCCTGGTCTACAAGAGCTAGTTCCAGGACAGCCTCCAAAGCCACAGAGGAACCCTGTCTCGAAAAACCAAAAAACAAAAAAAAAAAAAAAAAAAGAATTTTGAGTCTCTAAAGAAAGAAATTAAAGAAGATACTAGAAAATGGAAAGATCTCCCATGCTCTTGGATAGGTGGGATCAACATAGTAAAAATGGCAATCTTGCCAAAAGCAATCTACAGATTCAATGCAATCTCCATCAAAATCCCAACACAATTCTTCGCAGACCTTGGAAGAACAATTCTCAACTATATATGAAGAAACAAAAGACCCAGGATAGCCAAAACAACCCTGTACAATAGAGGAACTTCTGGAGGCATCACTATCTCTGACTTCAAGCTCTATTACAGAGCTATAGTCCTGAAAACATCTTGGTATTGGCACAAAAATAGACAGGTAGACCAATGGAATAGAGTTGAAAACCCTGATATTAACCCACACACCTACGAATACCTGATTTTTGACAAACAATCCAAATTTATATGATGGAACAAAGAGAACATCTTCAACAAATGGTGCTGGCATAACTGGATGAGGACATGTAGAAGACTACAGATAGACCTGAGCCTATTGCCATGCACAAACTTAAGTCAAAATGGATCAAAGATCTCAACATAAACCCAGCCACACTGAACCTATTAGAAGACAAAGTGGGAAATACCCTTGAATTAATTGGTACAGGAAACTGCTTCCTGAACATTACACCAGTAGCATAGACAGTGAGAACAGCAATTGATAAATGGGACCTCCTGAAACTGAGAAGCTTCTGAAGGGAAAGGGCACCATCAGCAAGACAAAACAGCAGCCTACAGACTGGGAAAAGATATTCACCAACCCCACATCTGACAGAGGAATGGTCTCCAAAATATACAAAGAACTCAAGAAGCTAGTCTCCAAAACACCAAACAATCCAATTTAAAAGTGGGGTACAGAACTAAATAGACAATTCTCAACAGAGGAATCTAAAATGGCTGAAAGACACATAAGAAAGTGTTCAACATCCTTAGCCATCAGGGAAATGCAAATCAAAACAACTCTGAGATACCATCTTACTCCTGTCAGAATGGCCAAAATCAAAAACACCAATGACAGTTTATGCTGGAGAGGATGTGGAGAAAGGGGAACACTTCTCCACTGCTGGTGGGAGTGCCAACTTGTACAGCCACTTTGGAAATCAGTATGGCGACTCCTCAAGAAAATGGGAATCAGTCTACCACAAGATCCAGCAATTCCACTCTTAGGCATATACCCAAAAGAAGCACATTCATACAACAAGGACATCTGTTCAACCATGTTCATAACAGCACTATTTGTAATAGCCAGAAACTGGAAGCAGCCTAGATGCCCCTCAACCAAAGAATGGATAGAGAAAATGTGGTACATTTACACAGTGGAGTACTACTCAGTGGAAAAAAACAATGGAATCTTGAAATTTGCAGGAAAATGGATGGAACTAGAAGAAACCATTCTGAGCGAGGTAACCCAATCATAAAAAGATAAATATGGTATTACTCACTCATATGTGGATTTTAGACATAGAGTAAAGGATTACCAGCCTACAATCCACACTGCCAGAAAAGCTAGTGAACAAGGAGGACCCTAAGAGGTACATACATGGTCCCCTAGAGAAGAGGAAAGGGTCAATATCTCCTGAGCAAATTGGGAGCACGGGAAGAGGGAAGAGGGAGCTAGGAGAATGAGAAGGGGAGAAGAGGAGGGGTGAGGAGGACATGAGGGAGAAGAAACATTGAGTCAGGGGAAGAATAGAAGATAACAAGAATGGAGATACCATAATAGAGGGAAACATTTTAGGTTTATAGAGAAATCAGACACTAGGAAAATGACTGGAGATCTACAAAGATGACAGCAGCTAACAACCTAAGCAACAGAGGAGAGGTTACTTTATATGCCCTCCCCTGATAATGAAATTGATGACTGACTTATATGCCACCCAATAGCCCTCATCCAGCAGCTGGTGGAAGTAGAAGCAGACACCCACAACTAATCACTGAACTGAACCGGAATCCAGTTGCAGAGAAGGACGAGTGAAGAGCAAAGGGGTCCAGACCAGGCTGGCAAAACCCACAGAAACAGCTGACCTAAACATTGGGGAGCTCTTGCTCCCCAGACTGATAGCTGAGATACCAGCATGGGACTGATCCAGACCCCAGGAACATGGGTTTCAGTGAGGAAACCTTGGAAATCTATGGGACCTCCTGTAGTAGTTCAATACTTATCCCTAGCATAGTTGTGGACTTTGGGAGCCCATTCCACATAGAGGAATACTCCCTGAGCCAAGACACATGGGGGTGGGCCTAGGCCCTATCCCAAAGGATATCATAGACTCTGATGACTCCCCATGGAAGGCCTCACCATCCAGGGGGGAGCAGAAAGGATATGTGATATGTAGGGTTTTAGTTGGGGGGGGTGGTAGGGGAGGATGGGAGGGAGAAGGGAACTGGGATTGTCATGTAAAACAATCTTGTTTCTAATTCAAATTTAGAAAAAAATCTGAGGAAAAAAAAAAAAAAAAGGACGGCCCCAACATTCTTCTACACTCCAGGAGCCTGTTCATAGGATCCATAGTAGAGTTCATTTTTTATTTTGTAGTCTGGCCAGCCCAATATGTGGCATGAAGACGGCAGCATTTGATAACTGAATGAACTTGGCCATGCCATTTGCATTGGAAGTGGTTTCTGTAACAACTCTTCATAACCCACATAACTTCCGCTCCCGCACTCTTGCACAAAGTCTGGTTTTTGATTCTATTGATGTCTTTCTCAGAACTTCCTTCTCCAGCTTGCTTCATTTTTCAATGAGTTCACAGACAATATAAGGCTGAGGCAGAGTGGGTGGCTGCTATGTAGATGGTCATCTGGTCATTAGAATACACTTTTGGCCCCAGCTGGTATTTCTCTGTTTTGTAGCCATTGTTTTGTATATTTTACAACGTAACTTGATCTATAGAAACTCCATAAATGTAAAGAGACACAGTGGGGGAGACTTGCTGTCTTCTGATTAGAATTTGAGTCACAGAGTATCGAAGGCCATCTGCCCCAGCACCCCTGACATGTTTCAATGTCATTCCCTCTCTTGTAGAACTCCATCCGCACCCCTAGTATAGGACCTGATGGTACCTTTGTGAATAAGCAAGGACATGTTGCTGAAGAAGGATTCCCTTAATTAAACGGTTACCCACTTCCATCTTTTCAGTGGAGTTTCTCACATTATCATTTGCATTTACTTCTTTTGAGCCACAATTAATTCCTTCATAGAAATAATACCTAAGGGGCTAGAGAGATGGCCCAGAGGTTAAAAACACATCTTATTCTTACAAAGGACCCAAGTTAGGTACACAGAGTTCAGTGCTCATTTATTTTTGAAGGCACGTGGCATGGCTAGGTGGATTGGCTCTCAACTGCCTATAACTCTGCCTCCAGGGGATCCCATGCACTCTTCTGTGCTCACATGTGCACACTGTACACACACACACACACACACACACACACACACACACACACACACACACTTTAAAATGTTTTATATCCTTTTTAAAAGTGAAAGAAAAGAAATAATACTTGAATCTTCTGTTCTTCTGTCACCCTTTGAGGACATTAAGGACTTTCCTAGGAAATTACACATTTTGAGTTAGAGGCAGCAGCAGCAATTAACCAGATAAACTCAAGCAAGGATTGGGAAGTTGAATCTTTGAAGTGCTCATACCAGCTAAGATTTTACTCAAAGATCACTGAGTAAAAATGGGCACAGACTCCATTGATAAATTGGAGAGATCAACGTACTTCATCTCTAGACTCCATCAGCCTTGAAACTAATTGTACTCCATGGCAGTTTGAAGGCTACTGCCCAGTGCTGACTGAATTCTTGAACTCAGTCACTGGCCACTCATGGGTGTCTGGTTCTTAGCGACTGAGCGGTTCAGAGTCCTAAAGAAAGATGACATGGACCAAAACAAAAGCCATGCCATGTGCCTTCAAAAATAAATGAGCACTGAACTCTGTGTTTAGTCAGTTAGTGCCATCCAGTAAACACTGTTTTTATAACATTCTATCAGGAACCCTACAGCCAAAGCTACATCCATCACTCACATAGCACAGAAATACAAATGTGCACCCAAACCAGGGTTCTTATACACACTGTGAGCCCAGGGGTCATCTCTCTTTGCCTTCTGCTCTTAGAAAAAACCTTTACATAAACTTTAACTTTACTTGGATCTAACCTACTACTCAAGAATTTATACCAGGGGCTAGAGAGATGGCTCAGTAGTTAAGAACAATGGCTGCAGAGCTGGAGAGATGGCTCAGAGGTTAGGAGCACTGAGTGTTCTTCCAGAGGTCCTGAGTTCAATTCCAGGCAACCACATGGTGGCTCACAACCACCTTGAATGAAATCTGGTGCCCTCTGCTGGCATGCAGGCAGAAGACTGTATACATAAAACAGAGGACCAGGGTTCAATTCACAGCACCCATATGGCGGCTCACAACTGTCTGTAACTCCAGTTATGTGAGGGGGGGGTGTCCAATCTCTCTTCTGACTTCTCTGGACAGTAGGGATAAATAAAATAATTTACAGGAAGCAGAGGCAGGCAGATCTCTGTGAGTTTGGTCCCAGATTTCTCTACATAGGAAGTTCTAACCCAGTCAGGGATACATGATGAGATCCTCAAAGCAAAGCAAAGCAAAACAAAAGAATTTCCATCAGGGTATGGATGTCTTTCTTTTACTCCCTTGCCTTATATTTTTGTTAGAGCTCTTTCTTTTTCCTTGGTCAAAAAGACAATGTACTGGCAGGATGGGAGCGAAAATTCAGGACTCTTTTAAGAGTGCCTTCCCCTTTTAAACTGAACAAAATTAACTTCTTGGGGTTCGCATAAAATCAAGGCTTATTCTGTGTCTCACCCCTTTTCTCTAATTATGTTTAACTCCCCGGACCTCCTCTCTCAGACAGCGGTTGGTTACCTTCTCATTAATTTTATGATGATGCAGTCGTTAACACAGAGTTGTTTACTTTGACTCAAAATCAGTAAAAATTTCTACAACATTTTCATGGGTTGCCTCGTGTTCGTGGCACACTGACTGTGCCTCCCCTTACATTAGGCCAGCCTAAAGGCTCGACAGAGGTGCTAGCTGTCTCAGCACTTCAGAGCCCTCCTGTCCTGGGGCCAGCAGCCTCCACACCATCATGAAGCCACAAAGGCCCCAACCTTAACTTTTGGGATCCGAGTCTGCATTGCACCAGGTTTGGGGTACACAGCCTGGATCTCCACATGAGGAAACAGATGGGAGCCAGTAGAAGTGTGAGGTAACCCTTTTCTCCAGGACTTTTATGACTGTACATGTGATCCACAGAACCCAGCATTGTTCCGAGAGGAAGAAAGACCCGAGTTTAACCTTAGCTGAACCCTGTCATATCGCCAGTTGGGTTTTACACAGATTCCAACAGAAGGCTGTACGACTCTTCTGGCAGGAGCATTTGTGTGAGAATGATAAGCACCCCCACTAAACCCCACAGTCGATTGAAGTCTATTTTCAAGATGGTCCTGTCTCTAGTCCCTGTTTCTATTCCCCTGGTCCTTGTCACCAAGATATATAAGTGATACTGGTTTTTGTTGTTGTTGTTGTTGTCACTTTTGTTAAGATAAAGTTTTAATGTCAATCAAAATCATAGGGAAAGTCTTTTTTGACTGTAGGGCTTCTTCTATGAATTTTTCCGTCTTAGGAATGCTTAGTGCTAATTCCTGTCTCCATGGAGGCCAGCCTCCATCCTCAGTGTATGATAAAGAGGCTTTCCTGTGAAAGCAGGGGTCCGGTGGAAATGGATGCTGTGACCTACACTTAGAGGAGGCTTATGGGAGAACCTTGCCCTGCCCATCTGGGGCTGCACCCTGGTTCCTACCAGCTGCCTCTTTTTCAAACCCCAGGAAACTACAGCAAATGAGTAAGTCTGTCCCCAAGCCACAACCTTAGGGCAATGATAATGGAGAATTTCAGGCCACCAATACTTGGCACTGTAGTCGTTGAATAGGAAGGAAGGGTAATAGCAGTCTGGTCAGAGTGTCCTGCCTTCATGTCCATGCTGGCCTGGGGTGCCAAGCCTCTGATTCTACCCTTCCTTCTTGTACCTTATCATGCTCTCTTGTGGGAAAGTAGTCCCTCCTGCCTTTTCTTTCCCTTTGGCTGCGCCCCTTCCCCCCACTCCAGCCTCCACGCCTTTGCTCTCCCACTCCCAAAATCGAACATGTACAGATTTTACGGTTCACTGGAGAATAAGTGGCTGTCATTTCACAGACGGGCCAGGATGTAATTAGCCACAATGCACTGGAGCAATGGAACAGATGTCTCTTTGTAAACTGAGTTTGCTGCTGATCACGGTGTGCCTGTGACCTCTTGACTGCTCCAGGCAATCCCACCACCCCTCCCCCTTCCTTGTCTGTCTTCCTTGGCTCTCTCTGGGTACCAGTGGAGTGTGTGTGTGTGTGTGTGTGTGTGTGTGTGTGTGTGTGTGTGTGTGTGTGTTTGTATCTTCTTGTTCCCTCTATGGATTCCTGGGCTTGAAACTGGAATGACTGAGGGTGTGTGTGTGTGTGTGTGTGTGTGTGTGTGATCTGTGCTTTTCTGGCTCAATTCTTCTGCTGAAAAACTGCTAGTGACACAGGAAAGTAAGAGTGCTGAACCCACAGTTATTGATGTAGTAATTCGCAACAGAAAAGGTGATACCCCTCTTAGGAGATAATTGGCAGTTTCACGTTGCACTTATTACTGGATGATAATACACCAGCAAAATCATAAATTACTAGTATGCTCTCTGGACTGTTGTTTTTCTTAACCAGAAATAAAGGAGTGGTGTCTCCCTCCTTCCAAGGTTATTGTTTAAGATCCATGATGGTCACAGGGTCATGTGCACAAATATTAGACACATAAACTTACTACCAAAGAACCAGTCATTAGGTTACACAGAGTACATGATTATAGGCACCTGAAGGTCAACCCTTAGAATGTTTTTTAAGTACTGACTTTTGTGATGCTGATTGCTGAAGCAGAGGATTTAGGAAGGAGATACCAGACAAAATGCCTGCTGATGGATCAAGACCAAAGAGAAGATTGGGAAACACAGATCCATTTGCAGAGGAGGAAAAGTGGTCCAGAAAACAGAACAAAGGTTATGGGCTTCACTTTAAGGGAGTGAGAGGAACTGATGGTAAATCTTCCCAGCTTTTGCCAAATCCCACGTTTAAAATACAGAGAGAGAGGATCAACTCCCAGAGCCACGATGGCCTTTGTTCCTTGTGGTGTCATGTCCCTGTAGATTGTTTTTTTTTTTTTTTCTCTCTCTCTCCTGACCACATGGTCAGGATCTCAGCTTTGGTCACACATAAGAGAAGGTGTTCCCATGCCAAGGGCTAGTGTGCTCCCAGCATAAACACACAGTTGGCGCTTCATAGGTGAGAAATACTCTTTCTGTGCTCTTCTTGGTCAGTGGAATGAACAGACCACACCCTCTTAGTCAGAAAAATGTTGCTGTGTAACATGAGTGTTTTCCAGTAAATGAGGAAAGATGTGTTGTATGAAAACCGGACTGCTTTCGGGTTTGTGCATCTGGCTTAAAGGTCCCAAGTCCAACCCTGGGCTTGAGTTTGGGACTGATAAGTTATCAGAAAGTCTGGAAACACTTAATCCAGATTTCTTTTAATACTTGGAGTGGTCTTTTCTTCCCCAAACAAATCCAAAGAGCTTCCTATGAGCCTTAAAAAGTTATTAAAAATGTGAAATCAACAGCGTGGTTTATTTTTTACCCTGAGGACTTTATGGGAAATAATAGATAGAAATAGATCTCTAGTGTGTGAACTTGATACTTAGACTGGCTTAGCAACAAGTCATTAGAAACCTCCCCTCCATGACCTCATCGCCTGTCCCTTGTCTATGAAAAATGATACCTCCTCTATTCTCTGAGCAGGATAAGGGGATGGAGTAGTGGCCATGGCTGTGTCATAGGCACACATTGGGACCAGAAAGGGTCTGAGATTTCACCCCAGCAGCACTCACTCCAACCACTTCTGTTGATCAGGGCTCATAACTCTGGAATCCTTTGTGCCCTCCATTATAACTCTTTCTAAATCTCTGTTTCCTAACCAATGCCTAATTTACGCTCAGTCCCCAGTTTCATGAGAAGTCAGTGGCGATCCATGGGATGGCATTGCCTGAATCTTCCAGGAAAAGAGAAATAACAGGAACCTATCATCCTATTTTCCCTCTTTCTCAAACACTGGCCAAATATGCAAAAGTATTTGATTATTTTGATGTGGAAACTAGACATATACACCATTTGGTGATTTTGACATTATAGGGGCCTGTGATGGTCAGGGTATGCTGGCCTTTTAGATGAGCTGGGGCTACAAAAGGGTGTCAGGTTCATCTAGCTTGACTCTTGGCAAAATTGAGAATCTCCTCCAAGACTGTGAGAATGGCTGTGAAGTTCTTGCTTGTCACCACTTTCTGTTTTAAGATGTGGAGTGATTAGACATTCAAATGAAATGTGTCCGTACGGTGTCCACACATCTAGTAATGCAGTAGAAACTGTTTTGTTTTTTGTTTGTTTGTTTGTTCTTTTGTTTTACACACATCCTCTGGGGACCTGAGAAAGCCTTCAAACTTCTCACTTGGCTCCTTCCTGACCCCAGGCATTGCCAGTCCCTTCTACAACTCTTCCCGCCTTCTACAACTCTTCCCGCCAGCACGCTTATCTGACCCATTGTCACAAAGGCCGCCCTCTCTCTGGTATGGCTTAGAATAATTGATGTCTTCTTTAAAATGAGGGTTCTCAGATTTGCAGATAAAATTCCGGTGCAGAGTTCCTTAAAATGACAGCAACTTGTCTGCAGCCTAAGATGCCTAAATAAATTACAGACTTCCTATCTTTTAACATAAACCATAGTAGACAAGTTTTTTTTCTACCATAGCACAAGAGCAGGTAGTATTTATGAGTATATGTTTGCACATTAATACTATCTCTCTTGGCCTGGAAAACCCTTTTTTTTATATATAATTGTTGTTTTCCTACTCATTATGACAGCATACAAAAACATCACTACAAATGGAGAGCAGGACTCCTTCTGAGGCATCCATCTCCACACAGTAGACTGCAGACCCTCGGTGTCAGACAACTTCATCATCTGCCTGATTAGTCACCCCAGGCAGTGTCCTCTCCTTCCTCTGCCTCTTGCATCCTATGGGGTTCAATGGGGCATTTGTTCAAACACAGAAGCTTCATGTCTTCCCACAGGCTATTTCTCTTCTTGGGAGCCTTTGGCAGCATTGATCTAACTCATAAGCTACCGCTCATGGTTTGACTCAAGTCGCCTTTTTGTTACCCTGATGTTGTGGATCATTAGGGGAAGGCAAAGCAGATGGTTCCCACAGACCCCTGGGGCCGACATCCCATGTGTATTTTCACTTTACCTTGTTTCACGTCATGGAAAAACTATTCATTCATTAACATCTCCCATCCCAAAGCAAGTAAAAATTATCTTTTAGGTCAGCAGGAGACACAGCTTAATGGGCGAAAGGTACTTCCTTGCTAAGCAAGGTTGATGTTTGATCCATAGGTTCTACCTTGGGATGAGAGAACCAACTCCCAAGCATTGCTCCCTGACTTACACAGGAACGCTGTGGCATGCCCACACTCTCTCATACACAATAATAATAAATATCATTTAATTTAAAAAATTATCTCAAGCTGGGCGTTGGTGTCACACACTTTTAATCACAGCACTTGGAAGGCAGAGGCAGGTGGATCTCTGTGAGTTCGAGGCTAGCCTGGTCTACAGAGAGAGTTCTGAAAGGTTCAGGCCTTATGCTGGCCTGCCCCAGTTACCTGACAGAAACCACTCAGGCAGTACCCTGGTCAGCCCAGAGTTCCATGGGAACTAAGTCTGCACGAAGGGGTAAAGGACCCCTTTAAAAGACAGACCCCCGCCCACTTACACTCTCTTCTCTTATTGTCACGCTGTCTTACCTTCCTGTCTCCTCTCTCTCATTCTGTCTCTTAATAAACTCTATGGTTAATATACTCTTTTTTAAACTTCTTTTTTTTAAGACTTTATTTATTTATTATGTATACAACATTTTGCTTCCATGTATATCTGCACACCAGAAGAGGGCATCAGATCTCATAACAGATGGTTGTGAGCCACCATGTGGTTGCTGGGAATTAAACTCAGGACCTCTGGAAGAGCAGTTGGTGCTCTTAACCTCTGAGACATCTCTCCAGCCCGGTTAATATACTCTTTATGTTCTCTATGGTTCGTGTTCCATCGCGCCAGGTTCCATCTCGAGACTTCTAATTTTTAAACTTTTACAAAATAACAACAAGTTCCAAGATAGGCTCTCAAAGCAATTTTTGAGAAACCCTGTCTCAAAAAACCAAAATAATAATAATACAAAAATAAAAATCTCTCTTGAAAATGCTTCTCTGGCCCATTCTCATTTGGCCTTGTGTTTTCTGAGCTGGCCCTTCTGCTGTGTATTCACCCATCTTTCTCACTGGTCTTTCAGTCTCTTAAACACTGGGTCTTTTTGTTCTCTGTAGTACCACAACCTAAGACCTCTCTCTTTCTCTCTCTCTCTCTCTCTCTCTCTCTCTCTCTCTCTCTCTCTCTGTGTGTGTGTGTGTGTGTGTGTGTGTGTGTGTGTGAGACAGAGAGAGAGATCTATTCATGTCTATGCTGACAGAGAACTTTCTTTGTCCAGTCAAAGGGATAGATAGCCAAGGAAGTTATATCAAGTGCCTATTAGTGTAGTTCTAAATATCATTAAAAATACAGCTGTGCTTTAATTGGTGGAGAGCTAATGTGTCCTAAGATCTGGGTGTTCTGACGTGCTGACCTTCCGTTTCACCATCGCAGATGCAGTGTGGCTCTAACTGGAGCCGTATTATATTTTTCCTTAATGTTAATGGCTTTCTGCTTAACCATAATTGTACGAAGGAACCCACATTGAGGACTAATTATAGGCACTTATTCACTCACCTTTTAAACCCCTACTATGTGCACATATACCAGATAAATAACACCTTGACAGCACTGAAATGACTGGATGTAATTAGTGCAGGAGAGGATGCAGGATTCTTCAATTACACACAACCACTGTATTTATCATCAATTAAATTTCCCTATATTAGTTACTTGCTGTAATATTTGAGGCAATCACCTCAGCTCAAATTGCCATAAGCAAGCCACATAATCTTACCAAATAGAATTATTTTCAGCAGTCATCATCCTCATCAATTCTTTATTAAAGACTCATTTCTCAAACCACTTTAAATTGTGGCTTAGAGTCAGTCATTTATAACCACATTTTGGAAATAGGCACATTATATTTCCATTTCATAAATATGTTTTATTAGTAATGAGTGGTATAGTATTCGATTGCTATTCGTATTCTCATTGTAAGATGGAAAAATGCTTAATTAACAAAGATATTGGATTGGAAAAAAATGACTCTGGGTGTATTTCTTCATGACCAAATTGCTTTTCTCCTCCTCCCCCAAGTCTTTTATAATTTTTTTTTTTTTTTTGCACTCACCTATGCTAGCAAAGTGCTATTTCCAAAAGTCTATGTAGGGAAGCTAAGACCCTATAGCGAAGCATACTGCTGTCAGCATCTTCTGGATCTTCACACAAACCCAGTTCAAGGTCCTTTGTAGGAACTTTCAGCAGCCAGCCTTCCTTGCTGAAGAGCAAGGCTGTCAGTATCATCCCCTACACATCACAGGACAACTAGATTCCTGTTCCAGTTGTGGTACCTGCACTTCAGAGCTGCTGTGTCTATCACCTTTGCTGATGTCTTTATTTCTAAATGTGCACCTCTGACCTTTGTCCATGCTTTAACTTAGCCATGATGCACAGAAGAGCGGTGATAACAGAGCCTCACTGGGCCAGGTGTTCCAGCCCACACGACCATGCATAGATTCTATTAACCTTGGCACTTAAGGCTCTCCATTAGCAGAAATAATTGCTGTTTGTTTATTTTTAATTAGGTCTTCTCATTTACTAGTGCTGGGTTTCTACTGCAGGTCTGTTTGTTCGTTTTTTGTTTGTTTAGGGTTTGATTTTGTGGGGGGAATTTTTTGTTTTCTGTTTTGTTTTGTTTTTTGGTTTTGGTTTTGGCTCCGTTTTTGCCACGTGTCCTGGTGGCTTGGCTTCCTTAGCTTGTGTGCAGTCAGTGCCCTTCCCACTATTCTCTGCTATTATTTTCCAAGAAATAAGGCTCCTTTTATAGTGGTGGAATATGTTTCTGCCAGAGTTGTGTGTATGTTCTCTGAAGAAACAAATTGATGGCTGCATTTGGGGGTACTTTGCTGACACAAAAGAGCGTGGGTTTGTGTTTTAGGCTAAATGATGGAGTTCTGGGCAGCTTAAGTCTGAAGTGGCTTGCTGGTTCCCTAACAGCAGGCAATTATGCTACACTCAGGGAGCCTCTGCGCAGTTGTTCTCATGCAGATAGTTGCCTGAGTGAACAGGAAGAGCATTAGAAATATGTGAGAGGCATGTGACTGTTTCTCAGATGGATTGCCCACAATTGAGTCTTAATCGCTGATACCACTGCGCTGTCTGTACTTAATGTTTTGTTCAGGTACCTTTCCCAAGGTCCCTTGATGTGATGTGAGATCCGTGCTCATAAAAGCTTCCAGCATAGCCTTCTATTCAGGCAGTGGGATGATAAGAATTAGGTATGAACTCTTATGAACACAGCATTCAAACATTGGACCCAACTCTGAACTCATCCAGGAAAGACAAAGTAACCCTGCCTGACACTATTGAGCCTGCCCACCTCAGTGTTACCAAGTGAAAAGGGACTTGGACATTGTGACAAAGGCATTGGGAATGGCTGGAAGTCACTCTCACAGACTAGCACAAGGCACCACAGCTCAGTCTTCTCAGGTGGGAAAAAATGGCACCTTGGTCAAGGATGAGCCTTTCTCTTTATATCAGAGACCTCTGCAAGCTGGTGGCCAGAGCAGCTTAGCTAGAAACATCTGCAGGGGATGGGGACATCCCCTTCCATCACTCCCCATGGAAAAGCTGACAAGGGACACAAAACCGTTTCTAAACTATTGTCTCAACCTTGGGTTACATGAGGATTGATGTGAAGCTGAGCTACAGTAATGGCCTTATTGCAGTGATCATTCTAGAACAGGCACATCTCTGCTCTTCTGACTTCCTATCTCACTGCTCATCTGTTCCCCATTGCCTGGTGCTTGTTGGAGGAGCTCTGTAGCATTCACAGGTATAAAAGAACATGCAACTATTTTTTTTCCTTGAAGTCATTGTCTATATTTAGGTCAGTTATGTGATGAGAGATGTTGATGTTTTGTAACTCACATTGAAAATTGGCTCTCCGGATACAAGCAAAATGGGAGGCTCTGAGGCCCCTGTCGTCTGCCCTGTGCCTTGCAGCTCACTGCTGCCCCAAGTGGGATCAGCCATCTGTCACCCACCAATGCTCTGCACAAATGCACAGTGTCACAGAAATCTCATCCCTGGCCACCTCAGCACGACAGAGGGAAGGTGTGTTACCAAAAGATGAGAGGGAAGGTTGCAAGGAGTTGTTTCACTCTTTACCAGAAGTCCTTAGCCTGAATTCTGCACTACCAAGTAGAAAGTGTGGCCCAGACTGTTCCTGTACACAAATGAATGGCACCTTTTTACCATGCAAATGTCCAGCCAGAGAAAGTCACCACACATCCCTCCCTCCTTCACCAAACAGGGAGACAATCTCAGCCATCCACCCCACCCCCAACACCCTGTTTGTTCTTCTCATTCTATGAAAGATATTCTGATTTTTCCCCCCTATATGCTTATTTTGTAAGGTGGGGAGGGGTTTGCATTAAATTGCTCTTAAGCTGCTGCCTTCTATCCTAACCTCCTCTGTCTAGATAGGCTTCATTAATTTGATAAGCCGACACCAAAAGAGAGGGGTAGGGGTGGGGGTAGGGGTGGGAGTGGGGGTTGCAGGAGGGGCTGCCTAGGGGCTGCCCTGAGGTTTCAGGAGATGAACTGCTAATGATGTTGAAAAAGTACCTTTTCTGATTGTGTGGTCCCTCCGGAAAATCAGAGTCCTTCTTCCCTTTTTCTATTGTGGTTAGAAATTGAAAAATAGAAACCTGGCTGCAACTGGGGAGGGGGATTATCTGTGGGCTGGTGGGAGTGGCAAGCAGACAGATGCGTCCCTGAGGAGGAAGTTTGCACTGGCCTTTTCTTTAACAGTGTATCTGATATTGTCATGCTAAAGAGTGAAAAACTAATAGGGGAAATAGATTAATTTGCTAGGTCAACTATTGAACAGACTTGCTTGATACTTACAAACTGGTGAAATTAGTGCAAATCGACACTATGAATATTGGATTCAACATCCATGACCCTTTGATTCAAACTGAGTAGGATGCAAACCACAAGGCTTGGACATTGTTAGCCCTTTCCCATCTTCTATTGTGATGGAACCTGGTTAGACATAGGACACTGTCTCTACAGTGTCCTATATAAACTCTGCCTCAAACCGTCCATCAGAGTTTATGCCGCTTGTCTTGGTTTGGCTGGCAAAACTATTTACTCTTTGTATCTCAGCAACTGGGAGATACTAATAAGCCCCTTGTTTCATTGTGATCGATTATATTTATTCCATTTGTTACATTTATTCGTGTGTGTGTGTGTGTGTGTGTGTGTGTGTGTGTGTGTGTGTGTGTGTGGTATGCTTGTGGGAGTCATTTCCCTCCTTCAACTATGTCATTTCTCAAGACTGATTTTCCAAGTAGTAGTCAAGCTTAGCAGCAAATGCCTTTACCCACAAAAGCCATCTTGCCAGTCTGTGACTTTAATTTTATTCTCCATTTTTCTTGCATAGTTTTCAAGACCATTTTCAAAGAAATACAGAAAGTAAGTATATAAGGCATTCTGAGGCTAGAAAGACGGTTAAGGTAGGATTTTTTTTTTTCTGGTGACAATATGAAGACTTTGAAGATGTGAAACAATTTTGAATATTCATGAATCACTGACTGAAACCACACGCTGGCCAGTTGTGCTTCAGAAGTAAACACTAAGGTAGGCTGGGGTGTCGCTAACCATCATTACTTATGTGAGGACAAGCCAGGCTACTGACCCCTGGAATTTCTGCTCCAGTAAATATTTCACTTCCTCCTCAATTTGGCCAAGTGACAGTGATTGCTTGGCTGTGTCAGAAGCAACTGTGACTTGGACAGGGGGAGCTGTGCTGAGCCTGAGGGCTGGGGAGAGGGGGAGTGGAAATATTTCAGGCAGATGAGTAAGTCTCTGCACTCATCAATCCACTTAACTAGAGTCTAAATTAGAATGGCTAATAAGCATTCATTCCTTAAACAGAAATCTACCAAGCACCTCTTTCATGCCAGCCACTGACCTAGGTGCTTAAAATGAAGAACTCTACCCTGCAGTTACTCCCATTTAAGCCGATAACAGTGACCACATATATGTTACACAGCATGTAAGACAGTGGAAAGGAGAGAGAGTAGACTCAGTGAAGGAAGATGGAGAAAAAGACCAGGACACATGACCTCAGAGCCACTCGTGACTTCAGTTTCATCCCAAGCTGCCACATTCACCTGATCACACACAAACATAGAGGGTATGGAAAATCACCATGCACCTTCACACACACACACACACATACACACACACACACACACACACACTGAAGCTGCAGACCCATGAGAGGCAGGAGACCAGCAGCTGTACTTCCCTCTTGGTTGCATCAGCTCTGACTGTGAGTGTGTCCATCTGTCTGTCTGCCTGCCTGTCTGCCTGTCTGTCTGTCTGTCTGTGTTTGAATACACCAGGAAAGGGTCTGAGTTGGACAGCAGGTAAGAAGTTGTTGAAAGTCCTGCCTTTGTGGTAAGGTCTGTTGTTAGCAGTTGTTCCTCTCCTCCTCCTCTTTCTCCTCCTCCTCCTCCTACACACACACACACACACACACACACACACACACACACACACACACACACACACACACACACTGCATTAAGCCTGGAACTCCTGGAGTTCCTGGTTGCTTTTCTGCCTCCATGCTGATTTGCCCTGTGGCCTCCTAACAATGATCATAATCACAGGTGTGGCTATTACATTTTCTCCAATCTAGTTGACAGAGAATCACTTATGGATGTTCTAAGGACAATGAGCCAGCACCTTGAGTTTCCCGAAGACAAAACTCCCGCAGTTGTCCAGGCCTGCCTTCTGTAGGGGCCATGTTATTAAATCTAACTCTGTGCTTTTCCTTCTCTTGTGTATTTGTTCTACATGTGCAGCCCAAAGATGCCAGACACACCTCTGCTGCTGGGCTGTGTGCCTCCCTCTCTGCTGTAATGCTGATGGTATCATCTAGTGAAAAAGCAAAACACAGTTCTCAGCCTCCTTTCCCATTCTTTAACTGAGACTGCAATGAGGACGACTGGCTCCCTGCCTGATTAGGGTTTGACATGTGGGGCAGAGCACGGAAGGGGGCCTGTACTGCCTCGTGTAGGCAGCCATCCAGCCGGAATCCTAGTGTCTGCGTGCCGTTCTGCAGCTGCTTTCTCCTTGTTTGTGGTCAGTGAAAGGAACAGACTCAAAGGAAGCCCTCTTCCTGACAGGGCAGATGCTGTGTTTAAGGGTGGAGAACGTGTGGCCTGGCCATATGTCTAGAGCCAATAAAGGGTCTCCTGGGACCGAAAAGCATGAGGGTGGATTGTTCCTGCTGTGAACCTGTTGCCTGAGAAACCATGTGAAGCTGGCAGGAGGCCTCTGTCCAGAACTCCAACAGGAACTCCATGCTAAGCACAGTTAGGGACAGCTCCAGTATCAGCCCTCTCAAGTTGCCAAGCCCTTGTTTCTAGGACCTCCCAGATCCTTATTGTCACCATGGTGGTGATAGTGACAGTAATGGTTGTGATGGAGGTAATGATAAAACTGATGGTGGTACCCATACCAGAAAAAAAAGTCACCTTGTTCAAGTGTGTGCCCATCTCTTTACCTCACAGTCCCGAACCTAGGCAGATCTGTGGCATATGCTCTCTTCCTCCCCTGTGGAAATGCTGACAAGAGACACAAAACTATCCCAAAAGTGTTGTCTTGGCTCTGGGTTACAAATGAAGACTGACGTTAAGCTGAGCAGTAGAAATGGCCTTGTCATTTTAGAACATTCTAGAATCATGCTAGAACAGCCACCTCTCTGCTCCCTTTGCATCTCACTGGTTGTTCCTTGTTCTTCATTGCTAGTGCAGGTGGGAGGAGCTCCTCCAAGCGCTCTTCTTCCTTGACATGGTGACTCTAAAAGAAAGCTATTTTAACCATATGATCAGAGAGCTAAGAATGTGGCTCAGTGGTAAAATGCCTGTCTAGAGTGGAAGACCCAGAATTCCATTCCCAGCCATGTAACAATAAACAAATAAATAAAACAACAAATGAACAGATGTGGTTTTAGAATCTGGTGGCACAGGCCTATGACCTGAGATACTTGAGCGGCTACAGCAAGAGGATTATTGCAAGCACAAGGCTTGCTTGGACTACAGGATGAGTCCCTCAGTGAGACCCTGTCTCAGAATAATAGGTAAAAATGGGGGCTGGAATACAGCTTCATGGTGGAATGCTTTCCTGGCTCAGTTCAACCCAAAAGGAAAGAAGAGGGAAGGGAAGAGAAGGAAACAAAGAAAAGAATGCATACAGATAAAGGATGCTCATCATAGTATGGATATCTGTAAATAATTGAGGAGGGTCTTAGTGGGGATTTGACTAAATTATGGGACATTAAGCTGCTATTAAAATACCATAAAATAATGTTTAATGCCGTGGGGGTCCATGGTATAGTAAGTGAGGAAAGGAGAATTATAAAAATATGATTCCAATATTTTTGTTCCTTTTTTAAGGACAAGGGAAGTTTATATTTATTTGGAGCTAGTGAGGATTACAGTCTAGGAGAACACAGATGCAAGCCATCACGAAAATGGGCTCCAATCCCAATATTTTTTGTCTTTTATTTGTTTGTTCGCTGGATTTTTGAAGCAAGGCCTCTGTGTAGTCTAGGCTTATCTCTAACCCAAAGCAGTCTTCCTGCCTCAGCCTCCAAAGTGCTAGGATTTCAGACATGAGTCATCACACAGAGCAGTTTCATTATCTTAAAGAACAGCGATGTAAACAGCTTGAGATTGGATGTTTGGTTTTAACAAAATGAAAAATGAAGGATTTTTTCATCTTTAAATCAAGACTAGAGATTTTAAGAAGTAACCTAGGGAAAAATTTAACAATGGGGGAAAATTAATTTTTCTTAACTACCTAAGTTCCAGTAAGGTGACAGAATAGGGGACAATGCCATAATAGCTCATCGGTAGCAGCATGCAGTGCCAAGCTTGGTGACCTGAGTTCAGTCCCTCAGTCCCAGGTAGTGAAAGGAAAGAATAGATCCTACCCCCAAGTTGTACTCTGACCTCCACATATGTTTATGGCATCTGTACACACACACACACACACACACACTTCAAATAAATAATTTTTAAGAAAAAGAAAAAAAAGGAAGAAATGGTAGAATACCCAAACATCGGGCTTTAAATTACTTTATGGTTCTTTAATTTTCTTCTTGACCTTAAAGCATACTTCACTGAAAGCTATACTTTCATATGAGCTATGCATTTGTGTAGTTTCATGTCCCTTCAAAATCAATCCCTTTCAGCGAAAAGCAGAGGGATTGGTACCATTTGTATGACTGTTGCTTCATCACCAAGATACCAAGAAAAGTTGGCCAGTTGGATGACACATCAAATTAGCGATGAAGGTGTGAAAGGATGCCATCAACCCACCAGGTTTGGGTTTGGCTTTTTGCCAGAGGGGAGGATGGCATGGGGCAGCAGGAGAATAAAAGAGGTCATTCTCTAAACATGGGTTATGAAACAGAAGGACATAGAGCTTCCCGTGCTGAACACAGCACCATGAGTGGAATGACGAAGTCCAATCCTCAGATATTATCTTAATATCACAGGGATCAGAGCAGAAAAAGAGCTTCTTCTTCAACACACTGGAAATCTGGTGTAAATGAAAACTGCTTTGTCCTACAAGGACTTTTGATTTAACGTATAAAATACCAAGAGTGAGGGTTGGGTGGGAAGTTCTGCCTAGCTGGGCAGGATTAAATTGGAGAGAAATCATAGCCTGGCATTTGTGAGAAAGCTACGTCATTACCCTAGGGTTTGGCTGATCTTGCTTTCATAATCCTCTCTCTGAGAATAGTGGAGTGTTCAGAAAATAGTGTCCCCTCCTGTGGCCATATACCTGATGGCCATCCAAGCCAGTTAGGAGGAAATAACCGCCCAAAGTGAGCTAGCCTTGCCCACCTAGCCATCTAAGTGACTGTGGACATTACACCTGTCCTTCCTCAGTCACCTCTAAGCAGGGAATGTGATGAGAGACTGTGCAGCTTCTGAATTGGAAACAAGCTACCTAGATGCCAGACTGCCTCTTAGCCTCGTGTTCACAGGTGTACATCAGCTGCCAGTGATTGGCTGTCTGCCTCCTTCCCTCCTTCCCTATCTCACAGATGAATGCACAGTGTTTTCTTCTCTTCCATTGGTGACCCACACACTACATGGAGTCAGAACCTCAGCCCAGTAAGTTCTCTCCTCCTGGATGTCTTGGCATACTTTACTGCTGTCCTCGGCCCCAGAGATTTCTCTCTTCTGCCCTGGTGCAATCAGATGCCAATTTATCCAGAAATCACTTGTCTTTTCCATTTTCCCAGATGTTCATGTGTCCCTCCATTTAATTGCAATTTCATTCTGCCTCACATATTAGCTGGTCTTTCTGTACCTGTCTGATTTCGGTTTGGGGCAGTGGTAAGGATCAGAGCCAAAGCCTTGTTCATGCTAGACAAACTCTGTACTATCAGCCTTCTGGGAGCAGCATATAAAGGGGATGAAAATGGGGAGGGACTGAGACAGGTTCTTACTCCTCTGTGTGCAGGTCAAGTGATCTCATACAGCAGTTACTTAATGACTACTACATCGAGACACAGACAGCATACTACAGGAATCTGACTTGATAGAGTCTGTATGCGTGATCCTTTTTTTTTTTTCCAGATTAAAGTCAAGGAATGTGACCTTAAGACAGAGTCTTTGAAATTAGACAGAGCTTAAAAATTCTGATTGTGCAGGCCATTCTAATGCCAGCCCATAATGATAGCTGACACTTTTGAGTTTGTGCTACAGTCTGGACTGTACACTAAACTCCTCCAGTGCACTGTATCATTAGATTGTCCCAGCCAAGGAGGTGGGCTTCATGATGGGTAGAAGGATATTTTGTGGTGGTTTCTCCAGCTCTTAACGGATATTCAACAGTATTTGATGCTTTTCCTATTCCAAGGACCCTCTAAAAATATATCATTCTGCGCAAGCTGGGCTTTTTCCAGTAAAATGGGAAGCAGTGGTGGTATATCCTCAGTTGACTACAGAAAGCTTCATCAATGACATGATTCTTTTTTTAATTTTTATTTTATTTTATTACTTCAAATTAGGAACAAGCTTGCTTCAGATGTCAATCCCTTCTCCCTCTCCCTCCCCTCCTCCCAACATCCCACCTGCCCCTAGCCATCCCCCCTCCACTCCCCAGGCAGGGTAAGGCCCTCAAAAGGGGCTCCCCAAAGTCTACCACATCATCCTAGGCCAGGCCTAGGCCCTTCCCATGTCAACGACATGATTCTTGTTTGGATAAGTATTTATAATTATATGCTGTGTGCCAGATCGTTAGCAAATGCCTGGGACAGCAAATGAAGATGGCCCCTAGCCTCATGCCCATGTTTGTATCCACAGAGAAAGACACCAATAAAACAAGCAAGCATATGCCCAGGTAGAGCCCCTGCAAAGGACAGTGCCATGGAGATAACACTCTGTATCCCAGGCTAGCCTCAAATTCATGGCAATCCTCCTGCCTTGGCCTTCCAAATGCTGAGATTACAGGCATGTGCCACCCACCACATGCTTTTGTTTTGGCATGTTTTTATATGCCAAAACAGAGTAGTTGCACATACATACAGGGTACACTATGACATTTCAGTAACACCATGTATACAATGTATAATGATCGATTCAGGGCGACTGGCATATTTGTCACTTCAGACAAAGGTCACCTCCTTCTTTGGGGAAGATCCTGGAATCCTTTGTGTAACCCACTTTGAAATTTTAAGGGACTGTTATCAGCCATTGTTGTGCCATAGCAGTTATAGAACGTTGGCAAGTTCTTTCTTCCTACCCAGTGGTGGGTATTCCTGTCCCCGTTAAGCATCCTCTCTCCAGTCCTCCCTCTCCCACTCCCAGGCTCTAGCAACCACTCTTCTGCTCTCTGTTTCTGTGAGAGCAACTCTTTTGCTTCCATGTATGTTCGAGCAGGATGCTGTTCTATTCCTAACTTATTCCCCCCACTCCAGCCTTGTTACTACAAGTGACAGAATTGTGCATTATACAACAAAGTAATGCTCCCCTGTTCACCATGAGATAGTAAGATAGCTAGGGTGAATCCTGAAGTTTGGGAACCAGTGTTCAAACAGCAGAGGCAGAACATTGTAACTAGAAGAAATAGTGTCATGAGATCCCAGGGCTCCAAGGGACACAGCTCATAAGAGGAGAAAAGTGAGGGGGTGAAGCTGGAAAATAGGCTAGGGTCATGTTGATTCAAGGACTGTACCCACCATGCTAAAAGTGAAGTGAAGCCACTGAAGACTTACAGACAGGCTGTTATGGAGGGATTATATTTGCATTTTGAAATCCTCCATCTGACCACACAGCTGGTGGAGGGGAGTGGACATGGAGAGACTTATTTGGAAGCAACTTTAGTCCTATAATTTGAAGGCTGAGGGAAAGGGGTGAGGAGAAATAGAGACAGGAGGGAGTGAATGGAATTCAGTACAACAGACACTGAGGAAGGAAAAGGGCCTTGCTGATAGTGGAAAATGGAGCCTGAGGGAGAGTGGATCCTGGCTTCCAAAACAGAGTGATAGTGATGGCTCCAGGCCCTGAGAGGGTAGAGGTAAACATGATGTATTTCATTTGAATCATATGAAGTAGGCAGTGCATTTGAGCTATGAACTAGACCTTGGTAGAAATTGCAGGTAAAAGCCAGGAGAAAGTTTATTTTCAAGGGTGAGATATGGTAACAACATGAACCAAAAAAAAAAAAAAAAAAATGGAGACAAAAGTGAGTTCTTTGATGTCCGTTTGCTCGTTTGTCATTCATTCATTCATTCATTCATTCATTCAACCTATTATGTCCCCCAAGGCCATGAAACCATTCAAAAGATAGAAGAGAATGATTATTAAGAGTGAGGAAGGCCAGGCAGGGGCAGATCTTGAATTCCAAGACAGTGGTTTGGGGTCACCATTAATGATAGTGAAGGAAATGTCATGGCTGGAGTTTGTTTCTGAACGGTTGACCTTGCACCATCCTGCAGTATCGTACACAAGCAAAGGAGCTAGAAAGAGGGGGAGCAGCCCAGGAACTCTAAGGCTGCAGAGTGACTATCTCTCTCACCCTTTCCAATGGTGCTGTAAGGTTAGCTAGCATCTGGGTCAAGAGAGCAAGTGTGCATTCCTCCTTTCTGCTACCCCAACATCGTGGCAGCATATCTTCAGTTTGTGAAGAAGTGTAGCCTGGGATTGGGAAAAGATAAAGCTAAAGGAACAGAAAGTAGGTCTTTTCCTCATTTCCAGCTTTCCAACCAAGCAGAGACTGACTGAACAGACGCTCCTGCCAATTAGAAGCGAACGACTAACACAAAGTAGGTTCCCAAGATCTGGCCAGTTGAATTGAACTAATACCAGAGGCTTCCTGGGCCCCCAAGATGGTGCAACATGTCACAGGTCCTCAAGGAGAGAGGGGCTGGCAGGGAGGACCTCTGCATTAGAATTAAGACCTCCATGACCCCCATCTGTTCCTCCTCTCCCCTCCTCCTCCCCTGCTGCCATGGAGACCAGTCTGGAATGGCAGTAAGCCTTATGCCCCAGAGAAAACAATACTGTGTTTGAAGAGTGGAAGTTGGCCTCTAAGCTCAGTCTCTTTCGCCCATCCCCCACAGCCCAGGAGTCTTACAAAAGGCAGCTTTTTTGCCAGTGGGTCAGCCCTCTGCTGTCCATCGATCTGCAGCCACTTTGTCCCTCACTGCTTTCCACTTGTTCGTTTTTGAACTCACACCACACAGCCTCAGTGTCATGGGTCTATTTAGTCAGAGAGGTGCTGGTGTGACCGAGTCCCCTTTGCTCAGTGGCACAGAGCACCCTGCTCCTCTCCTTTTTGTGTCTTTGAACCGCTGCTGTTGACTCACCCCGGCTGGAGCTGTTGAGCTGGGCTGAATTAGCAACAATGCAATCAACATCTCTATTTTTATCTCTGCTTCTCCCCTCCCCACTGACGCACCACGGCTAGGTCTCAGAGCCTGGCATCTTAAAAGACTTGTGTTGGATCCAGGGTGAATATATGCACAGATGTGGCATATCTACCATTCAAAGCCTTGAGTGGCTTTCCATTTTTTTCTGATGCACAGGGCCCAAGCGTTGGAAGTGTTATTTATTACCGTTCACTGCCATCTTCATTGTGGCTGTGTTACAGCTCAAGCTGCTGTTACCTCCTGAGGTCTAAGATAAATGACAGACAAGGGAGGGAGCCTGGATCTCGTTTCTGAAACTCATCTTCAGAGAAAACTTCAGTACTGAGCAGAAACTTTTAACTCCATCCCAGCTGAATTCAGGAACCCTGACCTGGAATCTGTAGAAAGCAAAAACTAAACACAATATAGTAGTACTACCTTTTTAAAAAAAACTCCCCGATGATGAAGGATTTTTTTTTCCTGGCTAGATCACTGCATGTTGATAAGTATTTTAAATTTTTTAATTTCATAGACATAGGCATGCTGAGTGCTTGGAAATTTGGAGCCTTCCATTGGAGTCCCACCCTACTATTGCTTGCTGCTTGTATTATTCGACTGATTGTTTAATTTCTATTTTTAAGATTTTTCTTTTATGATCACGTCTGCCTGAGTGTATTTATGTGTACCACATGTGGAGGTGCCCACAGAGACCAGAAGAGGGTGCTGGATTCCCCCCGGAACTGGAGTTGTGGGGATTGTGAGCTGCCCAGTGTGAGTGCTGGGAACCAAACCTGTGTCTTCTCCAAAAGAGAAGCTCTTAACTGCTGCGCCATCTCGACAGCCTAAATATGTCATTTCTTTGTATCTTGTTTCTGTTTTGTAAATTTGGAAGCGTTAACCCCATGAACATACATCATATATCTAAATTTAAAGAAAAAAGTTTAAAAAAAATCTAGTTTTCAGGAGGAACTTAACCAGCACATAATAACTTCTAAAAAAAAAAAAAAAGTTGTCTATTATTCTACATCATGTCATATCTGTTCTAAGAAAAATAATTCAGTCTTTAAGAGTTTTCTTAGGCCAGAGTGGCAGCTCAGTTAGTAAAATGCTCAGGCATGGGGACCTCTTTGATCCCCACTATTCTCATGAAAAGCCAGAGGCTGTGATATGTGCTTACAATGGCACTGTTGGGAAGGAGAAGGTATCCTGGGACTCCCTGATGAGCCAGCCTAGCCTACTTGTTGAGCTCCAAATAACAGTGAGAGGCCCAGTCTCAAGAAATCAGATAGACAGTGTCTAAGAACAAGGTGGTCTTCTGGCTTACACACACACACACACACACACACACACACACACACCCCTCAAGCACATTCGTGCACTATCACGTGCACACACTTCTCACTCACACACACGCACACACACACACTTCTGTCTGTCACACATGCACACACACCTCTCTCCAGCACACACACAAGTTCTCCTTTATTAAGCACAGAACACCTCAGGTTGTTGCCTTCCCTTTTTTCTGCGTTTTCAAGCCATCTTTCTACATAGACTACGGGAATCCTGTGCTATAGAACAAACCTATTTGTCTTTCATACACAAGCAGAGCCTTCTAGCTTTTCCCACTCTGCCTTTCCTAGAATTTTATTCTCATTTCATCAGAATTGGTTTTTGTGTTCTAAATCCAAGGGCACTTGCATGTTACATCTTCTCCAGATAATTATATTTTACATGCGGTGACTTTTCCTTGTCTTATCTAATGTCACCTCATTAGACTAAACTCTAATGATGCTCTTTCTTTTCTATAGTGCAGCCATGAAAATAGCAGAAAGTTTTCCTTTGTCCTTATCACCTGGGTCTCTCCATCACTTCTAGCCCTGCGATCTTTACTAATTGAAGGGTGGGTGGTTGGAATCCAAGGACAGGAAAGTCAGAGAACCCAGACACAAGTAAGATTCAAGCAGTCTCCAGAAAACTCCAGCCACCCTGTGAGTCCCAGAAACTACACTAAGCATGTGACTTAACATCTCTCAGAGGTCACACCCACTTTCCAGCTATCCAAACTGTACCAAAACATTGTCTGAACTTCATGCAGTGTGCTGTACCTGCACTGAAGCCACAAACCAAGACTGGGGATCTTGGGCACAGAGTTAGAGAGAACAAGGTACCAAGTCTCCTGTGTGGGAAATGCTCACAGGAGGATAGTAAGATGCATCCTTCATCCTGAGTAGGTGTTCAAGGACAAGGACTTGGCTCTTTTGGTTTTCTTTTCCTTCTTTATTATTTTAAAGATTTATTTATTTGTTTGTTTGTTAATTATGTATACTGTGTTCTGCCTGTATGGATGCTTGGATGCCAAAAGAGGGCACCAGATCTCATTACAGATGGTGGTGATCCACCATGTGATTGCTGGGAATTGAACTCAGGACCTCTGGAAGAGCAGTCAGTGCTCTTAACCACTGATCTATCTCTCCAGCCCTTGGTTTTTGATCTGTGTCATTATCCAGGCATTACACTTACTTAATATGAGAGGTTAGTGAGTATGTGCGATAAAAGCATTAATCCTCACAGCATCCTTCTGCCCACCCTAATTTCTGTTCTCCAAAGCTTGAAAATATTCCAGCTGTTTCTCCTGGAATGAATCCCCTTCTAAAAGAGAGCATTTCTGCAGTTGTTTCTGGATCTCTGTTTTGATGCTACCTTTTGACTCCAGCATGGAAGTCAGGAGTTTGCCCTCTGCTCTTGTACTTCTCCAACTACCTTCCTTTCCTTCCCCCTTCACCATGAATAGTATTTATTATGTATGTGTGTATACATACCACATATGTATATATCGTGTGTGCATATACATACATATATATCACAACTTTTGAGTGAGATTTGTATTTGTGTGTATGTGTCTGTGCATTTGGTAGTTAAATAGTTTATCAGTGAGCTGAATAGTGGATTTTGATGACATTTCTACTAGGTACAACTTAAGGATTTTTGTATCATTGCTGTTTTGTTTTGTTTTTCCCTGTGCTGTTCTGTTTCCTCTGTTCCTAGGCTTAAATCATCCACAGACCCTTCGCTGGATACTTCCCACTCATTTGCAGACTGTTCTCCCTGGGGCCCCACACCCTTCAATTCCCTTCTGGAGAGGTGCTAGGTGACTAGGGAGCTGGTGGCAGAGCCTTTGTTCTGTTGCTCCTGTGTGGGGCCCCTTGTTCTCAGATTCTGTGTCTCTTCTAGCTTAGCTTAGAAACTCATTTTAGTGAAGTGTTCTCTGTGATCACTTCCTGACTGCTATACCTAGAAAATGTGTTCATGGAAAGGAGCTGACAGCAAGTTACACTTCAAGGACTTTATTAGAAGAGAGAGCCTCAATGCCACAGGCAGCCATGGTCAGGCCTTGAAGTGGGAGGGATGTGTGTGTGTGTGTGTGTGTGTGTGTGTGAGAGAGAGAGAGAGAGAGAGAGAGAGAGAGAGAGAGAGAGAGAGAGAGAGAACTGCACTATAGACAGTGTAATGGGTCCTTTTTTGAGGGTGGGAGTTGAGACAGGACAGCACTGGCTGTCCTGGAACTCACTCTGTAGACCAGGCTGGCTTTGAACACACAGATCCACCTGCCTCTGCTCCCAGTGCTAGGATCAAAGGTGTGCACCACCACCAGGCAAATGGAGTCTTGAAGGGAGAAAGACCCTTTAATTCTCCGAAGATCAGGGGAGACATAGAACAATGGCCATAAGCAGCTGTGGGGGCTGCTAGATGGAGACTGGGGCCTCTCGATCCCTTGGTTCCCTTCAGATTGTGATAACAAATGGCATTCTTGTCTTAGAAGGTTTCGGGGCACACCATGAGACCTTGCCTGACCTAGCCTGTGTGCCAGGAGACATGAAAGCCTTCACTAGGTAGGACCCTGAGTGCATCCTACATCTGTAAGGACAGCAAGGCTTCAAGGCCACAGCAAATCTTACCAACTCTATCCCAGAGAGAGAGGCAAGGAGCATGGCTAGAGGTTCTGTGAGCTGACACTGAGGAGGGAAGAGAGATGGGTATTTTGAGGTCTTGCATGTGGAGAAATAGATTCATGTTGAGCTCATGTCCGACTGGATGCAGGATGCCAGACTGCAAACACATTTAAAAAGGAAGTTTGAAGCTCTCCATGCTTCACCTGACCTCCTCAGTTCCTGTCAGAAAACTGACACCCCAAGAGTACTGTGGCTCACACCACACACACCCCACACAAACACACTACACCTTACACACAGGTACCACTTACCATACATACACCACACATGCACATACACACTACACCATGCATACACATACCACATACTATACACATACCACATGCACACACACTACACCACACATGTACCACTCACACCTCTCTTACAAATACGTATACCATAAACATCACACATACATATACCACGAACACCATACATACACACTACACATCACAACACACACACACACACACACACACACACACACACACACACACACACACACACACACCACTAGACAGACATGGTATTGTTTCATTGCTTTTATGTTCTCTTTTCCATCTGTTAATTGGGTGCTGGATTTTTTGTTAGAAGCTTTCTCAAAGGTGTGGTGATTCTTGCCTCTACGTTCATAGAATAAGAGATTAATACTCTAACTAGGAGGCTGCTATTTATATGTAAGGACTCTCAAGTGGTGATCCTTAGCCTCTAAGCCTTGGGGAATACAGGCTCTATTTGTCATTCTCATAGTCAGGCTAATTTCCCAAAGGAGATACCAGACTCCTATCTAGAAGCAGCAAGGCCATCTGCCAGTGTGCTACAGCCAGGTGGGAAGCAGTGAGACTATGCAGTGTGCTGCAGCCAGGTGGGAAGGGTGAGACTGTGCAGTGTGCTGCAGCCAGGTGGGAAGCGGTGAGACTATGCAGTGTGCTGCAGCCAGGTGGGAAGCGGTGAAACTGTGCGGGTTGATTGGGTGTAAAATGAGACCATCTTACTGCTGAGTTGCAGATTTCCACAGATGTTTCCAGGATGGAGAGCAAATATAGGTTTGAGTATCTCTGACGTGTTTCAGATTTTGGAGTGCTTACAGTGATGAGATGTCTTGGGGATAGGACCTGGATTATTCAGCATTGTCTAGAAGAACAGAACTGATAAGATGTATCTATAATACGAAGGGAATTTATTAGGTTGGCTTACATGACGCAGTCTGGCCTGTCCAATAATGACTGTCTGCACACTGAAGAGGCCATGAACACAATAGCTGCTCAGTCAACAAGTCTTTTGCCTCAGCAGTTCCACTTTGACCTTAAAAGTCTAGAGGGATTCCTGGAGAGCCATGGACTTCAGCCCACCTTGAGGGCAGCAAGGGAGAGGAAATACTTACTCATCAGCAGGAAGTGAAGGCAAGCAAAGATGCGCTGTTCTCCCCAGCTCCTTATATCTGGAAGGTGCTTCCCCCTCTGCAAAAGGAGTGTCCCTCTTCAGGTTATCCTTCCAAGAAATGCCTCACAGACTCACCAGAGGCATGGCATTTATGTCAACCAACTCTCCTGTGGGTAAGTTTCATGGTTAACCCCATCATAGAGGTTCTGGTACCCAGGGTCTCCAATTCCTGAGATTTTTAAGGTTCTTAACAAGTGCTGGATAGTTTTATGTCAACTTGACACAAGCTAGAGTCAATTGAGAGGAGGGAGCCTCAATTAAGAAAAAGTCTCCATAAGACTGGGCTGTAGACAAGCCTGTAAGGCATTTTCTTAATTAGTGATTGTTGTAGGAGGGCCCAGCCTATTGTGGGTGGGTGCCATCGCTGGGCTGGTAGTCTTGGATTCTATTAGAAAGCAGGCTGAGCAAGCCATCTGGAGCAAGCCAGGAAGCAGCACCCCTCATCGCCTCTGCATCAGCTCCTGGCTCCAGGTTTCTGCCCTGTGTGAGTTCCTGTCCTGACTTCCTTTGATGACCAATAGTAACGTGGAAGTGTAAGACAAATAACTACTGTTAGCTGCAGAGGGCTCACCATACTTGTTCCCATGTCTGTGCTCCTCTAGAGTGGTTGCAGAGGATGATGGAGGTCCTTATGTAGTAAGATTTGGTTCCAGCTCTAGCTCTCCTTTGTAGGCTGTCAGTTCTGATTACATTTTCTCTGTGTAAGGAGCGGTTGATTACAGAGGCACGATATAAATGTGTCTCCTTTTTCTCCTGTAGTCAGAAGCCAGTGAGGGGCACATGAAGGGGATTGTAACTCATCGAAGGTATACAGTATTTCCCATCACCTTTAGCAACACGGTTGTTACATCATCCACATATTTTCATGACCAACCTTATCTGCTCTCTAGACTAGAGAAGAAATTAGAAAGCAACAGTAGAAGGGGTGGGCCAATCAGGAATTCCCAGACTTCTGCAGGCATCTTATTAGCCATAACTCAGATAGACCACCAACCCAAACTGCAAAGGAGGCTGGGAAATCCTTCTTCAAACACCATCACAATTCTAAGGAAGAAAATGAAAGGAATATTAGCTGGGCAGCTACTGATATCTGTCAAACTAGGCAATGAGTTATTTAATCTCACTTGTCATCTCTAACAGGTGTAAAGGGAGACTAGAAATACTTCATAGAGCTGTACTGAGGAATAAAGGGAAAATGTACAGAAAATGTGTAGCAGCATAACTAACCTATCATATGTCTCTATCAGTATGAATTCCCTTCTGAGATCAGAGATCCCCCATAACCACAAAACACCCCCTCTAGTTTGATATGCGCACACAGCCTTGTATCTATACACACTGTGGAGAGCTAAATAGTTATGTGTGACTTGATAAAAATTAATCTCGTGTTAGGCATTACTCAATACCGCTTGGCAAGGTGTTACTTAAGAACAAAAGTTGGAAATCAAAAGCCAAAATGTCTCTGGCTAGGACAGAAAATATAAACTCATAAACATGATTTTTACAGTCCATTATTTTACTTTAAACCTTCCTCTTCTTTATAATCGCTTCCTCATTTTCATCCCACCCCCTAGTCTCTTTTCATCATATGCTTCTCTGTTCCCTTGAGAGTTTCTTTAATTTGTATTTACTATTATTTATCTCCAGAATTTTGTGATGCAGTCATCCGAACATCAGGATGTGTAGTGTGTGCTTGCATGCATCTTTGTGTGCATGCATGTGCATGTATGTCATGTATGTGTATAGCATGTGTGTATGCATCTGTGTGTATATGTATATGCATGTGTGTATGTGTGTGTATATGTATATGTGTGCATACTTTTGTATAAGTGCAAGTAAATGCATTTTTTAAATCAGGGTCAGGGCTGGCCAGATCCTTGCTCCCTCCCTTCATCCAGCAAACCAGGTTGGACAGGGAAGGCTATAGCCAACCACGCCTATATGACCCAGGCCTTGAGATTAGCACCACAGTCTCTTAGAGTTGGGATGTCTGCAGATGAGAAGATGTACAGGTTGTGTGGTTTGTGTCCAGAGCTCGTCTCTGCCTGCCCCAACCTGGTGTCTTTGCTTCTTGCCCAGTTTCTTCACACACACACACACACACACACACACACACACACACACACACACACACACTTTCATTCCCTGTGACCTGACATGTGCCAGTCTGGCAGAGATTGAGAGCCAGGGTCACATTTCACTGACCTATATTTGCAAGGAGCCTTTGTTCCCCCGGCACAGCCAAGATGAGCTTGGTAACAGGGAGTCAAGATGTGGTGCCCTGCTTGTGTGTGCACAGTTCAATAAGGAGCCAATCTTCCAGCCTGCAGAGCCAGCTGCATCTGGAATGGAACTGAAGATAAATACAGAGGGGAGAAGGAGACCTCTCCTCCCCAGTTCCCTTACTGTGGCTCTTTCCTAGCAGGGCTTTACAGCCTAGAATTCTGGCTCTCTGGGTGGAAAGTGCAGGAGCGCCACAGTCCAGAGGAGAAGCTTTCACGGGAAAACAAAAGGCAGCTGTCAGTTTAATCCCAAGCTCCCTGATAACATTCCAGCAGAGTTCCTTTTTCTGGAGATGAAATAAGAACCCTGGCAGGCCCTCTTGACTGGCCACATAAATCATTTGTAGTAATTGCTCTGAGAGAGGAGAGCCACTCAGCTCTGCAACACAGAGGAGGGACTCACATGATGCCATTCATAGGCTCCCTCTCTCTCTCTCTCTCTCTCTCTCTCTCTCTCTCTCTCTCTGTCTCTCCCCCTCTCATACACACATGCCTACTCACACTGTGATCTTCTCTCTTACACACACACACACACACACACACACACCTACTCACACTGTACTCCCCCCTCTCTCTCCCTCTCTCTCTCTTACACACACACAGGCACACACACATACACCTACTCACACACTCTCCATCTCTCACACACACTGTGCTCTCCTCTCTCTCTAACACACACACACACACACACACACACACACACACACACACACACACTGTACTCTCCTCCCACCCCCAGAGCTCACAGAGAGAGACTGCTCACACTGAGATGGGCTCTGAGAGCCATATTTTTTAAAGCATGATAGAATATAATAAACAACTCTATGTTTCCCTTTTATTATTTTTTTGAGGTGAAGCCAATTTAGATTCTTCTGGAGTCTGGTTTGGGAGGGGATATTAGAAGAGTTGACAGAGGAGTGGGAGGGAGAGAACACAGAGGTAAGAAGGAAAATGACCGCTACTCAGCTTTGTTAGGCTTATCTATCGCCGTGTATTCCATGTCACCTGCTTCTCTCTTTTGCTTTTCTGACGAAAACTGCAGTGTAGTCATAAAAAAAAAAAATCCCCCTTCCTGTGATCTGGGAGCTGCTGCCAAGAGGCTTGGCAGTTCGCTAAGGAATGAACTCTCAGAAGCCACAAAGCTACAATACCCTTTCCCCTCTGTGGCCAATAAAGACAGTGATAATAAAATCTCTGGGCTTAGGCATGGTATGGTACCTGCAATGGTTGGCCACGGGCCTGTGATACTCATCCTTCACTTACACACTGGTACATCTTCATTGAAGTAGTAAAGTCACCAGAGGTATGGGGGAGGGGCTATTTTAGGCACACACAATTATTTGAAGAGTGAGTGGATGGATGGATGGATGGATGGATGGATGGATGGATGGATGGATAGATGGATGGATGATGGATAACACAGCTTGAACACAGCTTGGCATATTGTTAGAAACATAGCTGAGAATGTGGGGGGAGCGGATTGCCCAACTTCTCTGACAAATGACTGGGCCTTCTCCACAAACTAAGTTATAACTATCCTCAGATGCCCATGGCTAGAGAGGAGAAATGGGTTAGGAACAGCTGGAGCCCTACTATATGCCTCAGTCCTGATTATAGAACAGCACTGGCTATGAATCCATGCTCCTGTTGAACAGGGGACTTGATAAGCTAGGTCATTTCTTTTGTTTGATAAGAAAATGCATCCAACTAGTGCACACTGTCATTACTTATGTGCCACACATGCAAGTTCCCAGAGCCTATTTCACCTTCCGGTTAAGCACAGAGTCAACCTCTTAAATTGCTTTGCCAATGACCTCCAGCTTTTGCAGGGCACCGTTGGTAAGAGATATGTCCTTCCCGATGTGCCCTGTGCATAAAGGTAGGTATGTTCATTGTACCACGAGTTTCTCTTGCCTCCAAGGTACAGCATGTTTGAGCACATGTGTGCCCTTTTCAGGTGTCATACTTGTGCTGTGTCAGCCAGGACATCCATTCTTGGTCAAAACTTTCTCTTGTCTGCCTCACCTAGATGTTACTTGTCATTCCTTTCTTGGTTATGGATCCATTAGCCATTTGGGGAAGACCAGCATGGGCATGTCAATACCATGATCAATATGAATCATGTACAGTGATGAGTCAGCTAAGGTAGCTTGCCTTTTCAATCCTGAAAACGTGTATTTCAGAAAGGGGTGTGTGTGTGTGTGTGTGTGTGTGTGTGTGTGTGTGTGTGTGTGTACATACATACATACATACATGTTGTGGGAACTCATTCAGCCAATAGTCTTTGAGGTACTGACTCCTTCTGGGCCGGGGTCTTAGGTGCTAAATGTATACTGGAAACAGGCTCTCCTCTCTCTCTCTCTCTCTCTCTCTCTCTCTCTCTCTCTCTCTCTCTCTCTCTCTCGGCGGCCAAGATCTGATTGCCGCTTTCACCACTCCTGGGCAGAAGACCTTGGTGGGTCTCTTTTTTATTTGTCATTTGTGAGTGACTCTGCAATAAATAACCTGACTTCCCTTTAGTCCAGGCTCCTGTGGACTTCATTCCAATAATCCATGTTTTTAGGGCTATACATGATCATACCATCCAGGATGGTTCCTCAGTTATCATTTGGAAAGCATTTGCTCCAGTCATTTCTATGCATGTAAGACTAAATGTGAAATCTGGATTTTCATTGCATTAAATCATACAGCATTTCGTTTAGTTTCTTTGGTCTTTCACTTATGGGAGATTTTTTTCTTTGTCATTAAACATTATTTATAAAACATGATTTTAATGCCCACATAATTTCCCTTGGTATGGTTATACCATCAATAATTTAAAATTTAATCTGTCCCTTCTTGTTGAACATTTTATTGTTTACATTTTTTGTTTATGGACATCCTTCTAGATAAATTTTCAGTAGAATTTCTGATTATTTGTATTGTGTCTTAGAAGAAAAATTTCTAGGTTGGAAACTATTTGAACATATTTTGGTCATGTGTGTTTGTAACTGGCTTCTAGCATCTATTGTGGCCTGTGTGTGAAGTGTCTCTCACAGGCTCACATGTTTGACGTGTGGTCCCTAGCTGGTGCTGGTGTTTGGAAAGGATGTAGAACCTTTGGAAGGTGGAGCCTGTCTGGAGGAAGGACATAACTGGGGTCACAAATTGAGGTTTCATAGCCAGGCCCCACTTCCTGTTTGTTCTCTGCTTCCTCACTGCCCATGCCACGTGACCAGTCATGTTCCTACTCCTTAGACTTGCTTTCCTCTCTATGACTGAACTATGAATCATAGCCCTTTCTCCTGTTACTTGGTTTTGGCAGGTTATTGTGGCTCAACAACAGAAAAGTAGCCAAGACACACCATCTAAATGTTGATCACCATACCTTTGTCTCATTTTAAGAGCTATGATTTCTTTTTAAATTGGAATATAACACAAAATAAATATTACTTATTTGTTTGTTTGTTTGTTTGTTTAGATAGTTTTGCGAAGGTGGGGACTAAACCCAAAGCCTTCCACATACTAGTTAAGTACTCCCTGTGAGCTACACACTCATACCACCTTTTGAAATTTTAATTCTTATTTGTACCATTATTAGAAAGACTAGGCAACCATTAAGAATTTTGAGTGAGTGGAGCCTTGTAGCACATGGTTATAATCCCTGAACTCAGGAAGCAGAGGCAAGAGCATTGTGAGCTCAAGTTCACCCTGGGTTATATAGTACAACTGTGTCTCAAAACAAAACAAAACCCCAAAAGCACTATGGTCAATGCCTAATTGTTCATTAATAAACTGTTTTCTTGTCATAACTATTGCCTGGTGTTTACAATAGATACTTAAAGCCCTATGCACCAGAAATGTACATGCTTTGCCAAGATTTTAGTATTTAATCAGTTCCTTAATTTTAAGTTTTTTAGTCATCATCTTCTTCATTTTTAATTTCAAAATATTTAATGCTTATAAAGACTTCCTCTCTACCAAACTTTTTAAATATTCACTTTCTAAATGCTTAGGGAAGCTCATTTTTTTTTACAGTAATTATATGATTTGTAAAAATGTCTGTAGGTGTGCTCGGTGGGTAGAGGAGCTTGCTGTTGAGCAAGACGACCTGAGTTCAGCCCCAGCACTCACATGATGGAACTACAGAGCTGACTCCCAAAAGTTGCCCTCTGACTTCTACATCCTTGGACATATGCACATGTGAACACATACAGAAACATGGATAGTGATCGAATTATGAGGCACGGAACTTGCATTGCTAGTAACCCCTCCTCTCCTCATATTTCCTAGCAGATAATAGCTCTGAAGACAATTTCTGTGCCGTCACTCTCTCTCTCTCTCTCTCTCTCTCTCTCTCTCTCTCTCTCTCTCTCTCTCTCTCTCTCTCTCTCCATTCTTACTGCTTACAGGCAGGTTTCAGTCTCTCACATCACTCCTCTTTGGCTCCCTTAGCTCTTCCTCCAGTTGATATTTCTAAAATAACTCTAAAAAATGTATTAAATCCCTTTGGGATCCCAGAACGCAGAAGAGAGAGGCAGGCAAAGGTGAATCTGAAGCAAAGCAGGTCTACATAGTGAGTTTTAGGACAGTCAAGACTATGTAGAGGGATCTTGTCTAAAAAAAAAAAAATCTGGGATTTTGGTTTAAGTTACAATAAATATACAGAATAATTTGGGGTAAATGACATCTTTAGTGTAGCAAATGTCACCCCACTCAGAAATGAACTCTATCTCCATCTGCTCATCTTTTTTATGACTCTTTCCTTTTCTTCATATAATTCCTCTTCATTTCTTACTAAGGTTATTCTTGGATAAAGCAAGTATTTAATTATTTCTGTTTCTGAAATCATTGCAAAGTGGCATTTTAAAAAGAGGGTCCTGATTAGCTAAATTGGGGTTAGACTGTGAAAACCCAACAGAACCTGACAAGGCAGAAGTCATTAGTAATTAAATAATTTCATTTGAAAACTAATTGGATTAAATTAACTCATTTTAAGGTATTATTCTTCAGACAAGAAATGCCCAAGCGCTGTTCTGATAGTGACTTTCCTTAGTCATATCCCACTTAGTGAGTAAATGGAAATAAATGAACTTTTAACCTATAACAAATTCATTTATAATCAAATTGTTATTTGTCATTGCAAAAGTGGCAATGTTTCGGCTGCATTGTTCTCTGCTTCTGAAGTCACGCCTCACTCACAAGTCAGCTCCCCAGGCTTAGCCCAGTGAATCTTTTCTTTTGACTTCCTGAAACATACACACACACACACACACACACACACACACACATATGCTTTTTAAAAGGGTGAAAGCCTTCTTGCTCCCCTTAAATCTGCACCTACATATGAAAGTGTAAGCAGATCTAGATTAACATGGTTGTGGGGAAAATGTCTAACCAGGCACAGTAGCATGCGTCTGTATTCCCTGCTACTCAGGAGACCAAATTCAGGGCCAGCCTGGGCTACATGTGGCTTAACAAGAAGGAAGGGGGTTCCCAGAAAGGTGGCAAAGGGTGGCTTGCAGAAATTTAGACTGGAAACAGACTTCAAAAATCGCCTAATCCAAACCATCTCTTCTCTCTAGGATCCACAAATACCCTGGTATTGTTAGTAAGGTTCCCGTGGCTTTATAGTTTATATATGTGCATTTGTCTGAGCAGAAAAATCTCTCTTGTATGTCAGTCAGATTTCTTTTTTTTTTCCTTTGGTTTTTCGAGTCAGGGTTTCTCTGTGTAGCTTTGGAGCCTATCCTGGCACTCCCTCTGGAGACCACACTGGCCTCGAACTCACAGAGATACGCCTGTCTCTGCCTCCCGAGTGCTGGGATTAAAAGCATGCACCACCAACACCCAGCTGTCAGTCAGATTTCTATCGGTATAAGAAATACCTGCCAGGTGGTGGTGGTGCACGCCTTCAATCCCAGCAATCGGGAGGCAGAGGCAGGCGGATCTCTGTGAGTTCGAGACCAGCCTGGTCCACAAGAGCTAGTCTCAGGACAGCCTCCAAAGCCACAGAGAAACCCTGTCTCAAAAAAAACAAAAACAAAAAAAAAAGGAAGAAAAAGGAAATAACTGGGACAATCAACTTTATAAAGAGAAAAGTTTCACTTTGGCTCAGGGTTTCAGAGGTTTCTGTCCCTGGTAAGTTAACTCTAATGCTTGGTTCCTTGGGAGATACATCACAGTGGAAAGAGTGGAGAAAGTCATTTGTGTGGGAGCTGGAAAGATGGCGCAGGGGTGAGGAGCAGTTGCTGCCCTTGCAGAGAACTGGAGTTTGGCTCCCGGTACCCACGTCACACAGCTCACAGCTACCTGTTGTGAGCTTCAGAGAGTCTGTTGCTCTCTTCCGGCTTCCACAGGTACAACCCATGACCACACACATGTGCACATACATACGTACATAAAAATAAAATATTTTTTGCTTTTTTTCTAAGAAAAATCCCACGTTTCTTGGCTAGGAAGTGAAAGGGGAGAGAAGAGACCCGGACTCCACAGTGCCTTTCTGGACATTGTCCCTTAATTACCTCATATCTCTCATTAGATGCCTAAAGTTCCCACCACCTACCAGTAACACAAAGCCAGGGTCTCAACTATTGGGCCTTTGGAAAAGATTCGAGATGCAAACTGTAGCATTTCAGTTACCAAATGCCCTAAGACTGAGCAACTCAACCCTTCTTAATCATCAAGTGAGCAAACAAGGCCCAAGCTGTTGAGGACCATTTGCCAGTCTCTTCAGTGGAACTCCATGGCAGAAAGCTGGGTTTCCTCACCCCAACTTCTCTCACCTGTGTTCTCCCTGTGAAGGCTGCACCAGAGGCTGGCATCCTGGGGAGTCTGCATCGCACTGGCTGGGAGTGGAGACCCCAACGTGGGTGTGTGGAGACAAGTCCCTACAGTAGATTTGGCTCTGGGCTCACCACTTGCGTACATCCCCCCTCCCACCTGGCACATTGTTCCTCTTCTATAAAGACCATTTGCAGCAATAAGATCTGCCTCGTGGGGTTCCAGCTGGCTTGTAATGGGATGGTGGACATGCATACAAACCTGGCTGCTTTCTAGACTGTGACACGCTGGGTGGTACTGGCTGTTTTCATCCGAACTCTGGGAGGATGGAGGTAAGGAAAACAGAGTGGAGTCAGGCGGCAGCATTAGTAATTTTCAGCTGCCACCCCGTGTTCACCAGTGTCGCACCCTCCACCAGAGCCAGCCTCCCTGCGCTAATTAGCCCTCTCCACTGTTTTGATAGCAAGCACAGTCATTAAGTCCTATATCTCCCCAACATGTGCTGACAAAGTCTTCCTTGTGGCACTATGCCTGGGCACATTAACTCTTCCAAATTCAAAACAGGAGAACTGTTTTTTTTTTTCTTTATGAAATCCACCCCCCTGCAACTTGGTCATCAGTCTATAAAGGGCCACTGCAAACTATGGCTTACATCTTTTTGTTTGTCTTCTTATATTGTGTGCTATGTGTCTGTGTGAACAAAGGTGCACATGTACGAGCGCTTATGCACGAGTATATTTAAAAGCCAGAGGGTACCCTCTGAGGACATCTCGGCTGTTGCTCCTCAGGTACCTTGTTTTTTGAGACAGGGTCTCTCCCTGGCTTAGAATTTGCCCATTAAGCTAAGTTGGCTGGCCAGAAAATAAAAAAAAAAAAACTTTATTTGTCTCCCCAGCATTGGTATCACAAACCCTAGTCACCACACCCTGTCTTTTTTGTTGTTGTTGTTTAAACCTGTGTTCTGGAGGATTGAACTCAACTCCTCATGCTTGCAAGATAAGTACTTAATTATATCCAGAAACATGGCACTTAAAATTGGTCCAGTGTTTACAGGCATGGAAACATCATAGGGTACCCCATAAGTTACATATATACATATATACATACATGCATATGTGTCAGCCAAAATACAGAAAGAAAACAGTGTGGAGTTCATTAGCATCTATCAGGAAGCAACTGAGAACACAAACTTCAGATAAGAACATTTACAACGACAAGTTCTACCATTTCTCAACACCCTGACATCCATGTGTCTAACACTATTTGTTACATAAAAAAGTAAGTTGTAAGACATTTTTGTCATGTAGGTCATGATATTTTGCATTTGAAAATTGCTGCTCAAGGGCCAGAAAGAAGTTAAATGGTTCAGGGTGTAAAGGGGTTTGCTATACACATCTAGTGTCCTGGACTGTAATCCCCAGAAGACATATGAAGGTGAAAGGAGAGAACCTATTCCACAGTTATTCTCTTCCCTCTTCTCTCTCTCTCTCTCTCTCACACACACACACTCTCACACACACACTCTCTTTCACACACACACACTCTCACACACACACACATACACACACCCACTCTCTCTCCCTCTCTCACACACACACACACACACACTCACACACACACAGACCCACACATATACACACACTCATTCATGCACACGCATACACACTAATAACTAATTTTTGGAAGTGCTGTTCAATTTCTCAAGCACTGGTATAACACTAGCAATGTATAAATATACATTTCATCCAGTCCTCCCAGCAGTCCTATTATGAAGGAATGATTGTCCTTAGTTTTTAGTCCTTTAAGATTTACTTGTTTTATATATTGAGTCTTTTGCCCAAATGTCTGTCTGCAGTCTTTGCATGCCTGGTATCCGAGGAGGTCAAAAGAAGGAATTGGATCCCCTGGAAATGGAGTTATCAATGGTCATGAGCTACCATGTGGATTCTGGGGACCAAACCCAGGTCCTCTGTAAGAGTAACAAAGGCCCTTAACCACTGAGCCATCTCCAGCCTTGAGCAGTTTAAGGTGGATGCTTAAACATTAGTACTGTGAGGACAAGCCCCAGATCCATCCATCCATCCATCCATCCATCCATCCGTCTGTCCATCCATCTATCTCTCTGAAGCATCTAGACAGCCTTGTCTCCAAGAGTGCACCACCCCGGGGAGATGGAACTGAAGAAACCTTGCCCCTGCAACAAACAGTTGCACTAAGTTTGATTTTTGGCATTTGTCCTTTCATCTTAAAGTTGTATTATTCTAATAATTAGGATAAAGAAAAATAGAAGAGGAGTTATACACAGGCAAACGGGCCAAATGTAACTCTGTGCAGTAAAGATAGGCAGAGAAATAGATGGAGAGGGACCGCAGTGGCAGACACTTACCCAGGCGTAGCAGGACATGCATATGAGAAAGTGGATATTTTGAAGTTGTAGCCATTTTAAAAAGCAACATACTCCATGTCAAAAATCTCCAGTTACAAGGTGTCTCCAGCAGTCCCTCTTGTACTCCACCTATGTATCTTTGCCACAGCTGGACCCAGTGATGCTGAGGAGTTGAAGTTCTACCACGCACCTGTATGGGGGATTTGGGAGCATCTAAGGTGATGTTAATCTGAGCCCAGGACTCAGGTACTCTATAGACAAAGAGCATCCTTGATGTTCAGAATTAACCAGACCACAATTCTCTATGCCACATGCTGTCTTAGTTAGGGTTTTTATTGCTGTGAAGAGATACCATGGCCATGGCAATTCTTGTAAGGAAAACATTTAATTGGGGATGGTGGCTTATAGTTTCAGAGGTTCAGTCCATTATCATCAAGGCAGGGAGCATGGTGGCATGTGGGCAGATGTGGGGCTGGCTACATCTTGGCTTGCAGGCAACGTGAAGTGGACTGAAACACTGGGAGGTATCCTGAGCATAGGAAACCTCAAAAGTGGCCTTCATAGTGACACAATTCCTCCAGTAAGGCCATACTCCAACAAAACCTCACCTCCTAATAGTGCCACTCCCTGTAAGATTATCGGGGCCAAATGCATTGAAACTGCCACACATACCTAGACCCACTCTAAAGGGAAAAGTCTTAAGTGTCCACTGTTCTTGCCTCAGTCTCCTGGGTATCTGAGGAGCCCATGTATGGAGACCTGAGACCTGTGGCATCTTGCCTGAGAGCTGGTATAGAAACAGCTATTTCCTGGAATGTGCGCCTTTTCTGTCGGCTTCCCACTTCCCTTATAGGGAACACCTGAAATTTCAGACATGACCAGACAGGTGAGCCTGTGTGGACACACACTCCCCTTGTTTCTGCTCCCTTCAGTTTGGGTCTCTCTTGGATGCTAATCTAAGTCTGAAATCTGTTCCCACATCTACCATTTTCACTGAGACATATGTCAAGACTTTTCACTGGGTTGTATCTTAGTTACTTGTCTATTGCTGTGATTAAACACCATGACCAAGGCAACTTGTAGAAGGAGTTTATTTAAGGTTTATGGTTCCAGAGGGTTAGAGTCCACAGATATCATGGTGGAGGCATGGCAACAGGTGTGAAGGCATGGTGCTAGACAGTAGCTGAGAGTTCACATCTGGAGACACAGCCACAAGGAAGTGAGCTAACTGGGAATGGTGTGGGCTTTTGAAACCTCAAAGCCTGCTCCCAGGAACATACTTCCTCTAACAAAGCCACACCTCTGACTTCTTCCCCAAAAGTTCCACCAACTTGGCACCAGATATTCAAATATATAAACCTATGGAGACCATCCTTGTTCAAACCACTAAAAGGGCAAAAGTCCATTGTTTCTGAGCCTGTGTTTTTTGCTCTGCTCTCCCCCTCCTTCTGCCTTTGTTTCTCGTCGTTTCTCACAGCCTTGTCTTGGGAATGAATCAAGCTGCATATTCAGAAACACCACCCCCCCCAAAAAAATGTTGTCTAATTGAATTCGAACCTCAGGTAAATGAATGACAAATCATTTCTTGGTATGTGTGTAAGTGTAGAGTATAAATTGTTTTGAAGGTCAAGTTTAACTGAGAATCCTCCATGTCACTTAGTGGTGTGCCTTAGCAGCCATGTTTGTCAACTCAGCATTGCTTGAGGAAGAGTCTTGAGATGATGCAACCCTGTGCTAAGTGAGGGTGGTCTTTCCCACCACAACTGGCTTGTCTTTGTTAGTGGAACCAGACATCTGCAGCCCACTGGTACTAGACCTGGTCCCCCGAGTACCTGACCCACCGGATACATCTCGTTACAAGCATCTTGATGTCTTTCTGCTGGGATTTTCCTCCAACTTTGCAAATAGGGACCAAAAATATTTCGGCCATGGAGATAATCTGCCAGCTTGCCTGGACTCACCAGGGTGACTGCTTGCAAAACAAGTGAGATGACTGCTGTTTACAACTCAGCGCTCCAAGATTATGACTCATTCTGGGCAAGTGACTATTTATAAAACTAGTCTTCCATGTTGGAGTCATTAACTCCCATTCTTTTAAAAAATTAAAGATGGGTTGGGCTTTCAATTACAAGTGAACAAGGGGCATTTCTGACTCTGTTTTGCTGCCTGCACATAGTCTTCCAGGGATGAGAACCTTCTTTCTGCGCTAGTTGGCTTTTTCATGAGTGTGACAAGATACCTATCATAAACAGCTTACAGCTAGGGAAGGGTTATTTTGGATCATGATTTCAGAGTTTTGGCCCATGGTTGCTTGGCCCAGTCACTTTGGGTCTGTGGCAAAGCCACACATCAGGTGGGGAGTGCAGAATACAAGACATCTGCTAGTGTTATGACAATCCGGAAGCAAAAAGAGAGAGAGAGAGAGAGAGAGAGAGAGAGAGAGAGAGAGAGAAAGGAGGGGATAGAGTTTGAGCCCTTCGAGGGCATGCCTCCAACTCCTTACCTTCTTCCCACTGGGCCCACCTCTTAAGGTTCCATTACCTCCTCCCAGTAATACCACAAGCTGACAACCCAGTTGTTAGCACAGGCTAGTAACTGAGTTGTTACCACAGGCTGGCTACAGAGTTGTTAGCACGTTTGCCTTTGTGGTGTTTAGGATCCAAACCATAATACTCCTGCATGATTAAGTTCTGAGCGACTCCTGAAAAGGAATGGCTCGCTCTTGCCCTCCCTCTCTCCCTCTCTCCCTTCCTCCCTCCCTCTCTCCCTCCCTCCCTCCCTCCCTTAGTCATACTAAGCACAACAGCATCTGTGATCATCCATACACAGGCTTTACATAAGGGAAAACAAAGTCTTTAGAATACAATTCGTGATTGCTGAGACCAAACAGGCTCCTGTTCCACTCTTGAGACATGTGTAACATAAAAAAAAAAAAAAAAAAAAAAAAAAAAAAAAAAAGGAGTGTTGACTGTGAGGATCTGAAAGAAAAATAACTGGATTCTGCTGTTTACTAAAATGAAAAAAGTTTGCATCATGAATTTGATAGTGTTGTTGTTGAATGATAGAATAAGTACAATCCTTGGCAGTACCATTTTTTTCATGTAGAGATTTGCACTTTTCTTCCTGACGTAGATATTTGGTTTCGTGGTTCCCTTTTCCTCCCCTTTCCCTGAGGTCAAAATGGAAACATGTTTGCTTCTGTTTAAATGTTGAGTCACAGGCTGCCCTGGGGCCTCCCTGGGGAAAAAGGGTCATAGAGGACCACAATCAGAATCAGCTGTAGCTGCCCTTGTCCTCCTCGATGGACGTAGGAGGGAAGTGATTGACTCTGACTGCCTGTTAGTCATTGCTTTCTACAGAAAGTGTCGAGTAAAGATGCCGTCCAGTTCCTTTTGGCCTTCCCTCGCTTGCTGGCTCCTGCCTCATGCTCAGTCTGGTTCACATTTTCTTTTTCTTTCTTTCTTTCTTTATTTATTTATTTTTTGGTTATTAGAGACACAGTTTCACTGTGTAGCCCTAACTGCCCTGGAACTTGCTTTGTAGACCAGACTGGCCTCGAACTCACAGAGATCTGCCTACCTCTGCCTCCCAACGCCTGGGATCAAAGGCATGTGCCACCACCACCCAGCCTGGTCCACAATGTTGCTTTTCAGTTTTCCTAACAGGAACCTGATAATGTTGTATCTAATGAAGACAGAACAGAGTGTTGCTACTTCCCTTCTTTGGACTTGGGGGTTTCCTTCTCAAACACTCTTTTCCCTTCATGCACACACAGTGCACACTTGATGGACATTTCTCTAGTTACTTTCAGAGTTCAGTTACTTCAGCTTCGAAAGCAGAATTGTCACTTTGATCATCAGGCCACTTGTAGCATGAATCGGGTCCATAGTGTTGGGATAAATTTTCTTATGTTCTTGAATCACTTGGAGAGCTGGTGATCCCTTTCACACACAAAATTCTGTTCAAGGAATACAAGCCAGGTCATGCTTTTGACTATATTCTTCAAGGTTGGCTCTCAGGGGCCTGGAACCAACAGTAGGGCTGGTGAGTGTTGCAATACTCCTGCTAGGCACAGAACAGAAGAAAGCTATGGAAAGAATCTCTAGAACTCATGCTTAAGTCTAAATTGGATTAACTGCTTAAACTAATTACTTAGAGACCCAGAGATGTATCTGCTTTTAATCTGCCCAGATAAGAAAAGTAAACTTCTTAGATATTTGAGTTTAACAGAATTTATGGGTGAAAATTATAAATGAGCCCAGTAAAGGATCAGAATTATAAAGTTGACAATACCTGAGGACCCAAGGTTGCAGACCACCACATGCACAAAAGCACATATGCACACTCATAGATGTGAATACATCTCTCTCTCTCTCTCTCTCTCTCTCTCTCTCTCTCTCTCTCTGTCTGTCTGTCTCTCTCTCTCTCTCTCTCTCTCTCTCTCTCTCTCTCACACACACACACACACACACACACACACACACACACACACACACACGAGGGTTACAAGGGTTTAGGGTCTTGTTTGTTTGTTGGTTGGTCTGTTGTGTTTTTATGGTGTTGGGGAATTGAAACCACAGATTTCATACATGCTGGAGAAGTGCTCTACCAATGAACTACAACCCCAGCTCCTAGTTCAGCATTTTAAAATAGTCAGCATTAACTCATGTTTTTCTTACAAAGATAGCAATTCCATATGGCTTAACATTTTAAATAAATATTTGGGACCAGTGCTCAAAATAAATGGATTTTCTTTTTGAGCCCCCCTAAGCATGACATGGAAATTCAGTTACAGAGATAGTGCCACACTTCTGTAATCAGTCTCTGCCTCCTTTGTGTGTCAGCATCTGGGTGTTTTCAAGCAGACTTTGGGCTTCAGGTAGCTTCACCACCTTCATATTATGTATATCTAGTAATTCTAAGTATCAGAATCTTTATCACGGCTATTAAAATTTGTAGGAAGTGTCTTGTCTATAGTTAGATCATCTCAAAATGTTGGGTATGGTTAGTTTTAGGGAGGCAATCTGTAAATTCCACCTGTTACATTTAAGTGTTACATCTTTGAAGTGTCTTTGGTAAGGTCAAGGATTGAGGGAACATATAAGTCATGTGTTCTTCCTTTCCTCATGTTAAGGTATGTAGGTGGCAAGTTCCAGCCATCACGCTCACCCTTCTCTACAGAGTGTGTTCTCAAACAGTACAATGCCCTCTGCTGGATCCCTCCACCTCTTTGTGTTCACAGCCCAACCCATGATGCTCTCTGCTCAGAGTCTTACTGTGAAAAGACAGGGCTTCCCATCAAGGATGCAGCATCACAATTATATCTCCTTTAAGTCACAGGGGGAAATGCACTCCTTCCTGTTGTATTATGTGCTCCCAGCCTGTTGAAGGAACTTGTCAGTTGCCTTGTGTTATGGCCTGAATTGATACGCGCAGTGCCCTGTGACGTTATTAGCTGTCAAGTGATCCTCACCAGGGCCTGTCACCTGGCTTTCCAGATACCCAGCTCAGTGTCACACACAGTAGCATGAACCTGCTGACACATGTCTAATACTCTGAGAGCCCAGACTTCAACCTGACTGGACTCTAGTTAGTTAAATGTCACCACATAGATATAAATGTATCTTACCGTGGCTTTTATTCCTTTACAATAATGAAAACTACCAGGAGAGGTGGCACATGCTTTTAATCCCAGCTCTTGGGAGGCAGAGGCAGGCAGATCTCTGTGATTTCATGGCTAGACAAGACTACTTAGTGACCCCTTGCATCAAATAAATAAATGTAAAATGATGCTAACTTTGATATAAACTCTACAACTGAGGTTTCACACAACATACGTATTTTGAACTGTAACACCCAATTGAAGGCTGCCATCTCCACAAATAAGCTCAAACAGAACCAGCCACCTTAGGTAGCTGAGTGCTTTGATGTTATCACTGTGAGGTACCCTGGTGATCCTATGAGGTGTCAACCCATTTTACAGATGAGAAAATTGGATTTATGGAAATTAAATGACCTAATGTTATTAAGATGATCATCTTCCTATTAGTAGAGTGTATTGCCTAACATGCACAAGGCTCAGAGTGCCAGAGAGAGAGAGAGAGAGAGAGAGAGAGAGAGAGAGAGAGAGAGAGAGAGTCCATTCTCAGAAGGCTCCTGGAGTTATATATAAAATGAGCTCTGGAAAACCTTATTTCTGAGCCTTAGATGGAGCCACCATTTATTCTTTGGTCTTTCTGTGCCATACCCACAGGTCCAGTGAATATCCTTTTGTTTGCTTGTTTGTTTTTGTGTCTTGGCTTTGGTTTTTCAGACAGGGCTTCTATCTCATGCTGACCTCAAGCTCCCTGTGTAAATAAGGAAAACTTTGAACTTGTTTCTGCCCCCAACTCTAGAGTTGTAGAACTACAGTCATGTGCTAACACTCCAGGTTTGCATGGTTGGAACCCAGGGCTTTGTACATTCTAGGAAAGCACTCTATAACTGAGCTATATTCCCAGTCCTGGAGAAAATACTTTCTTTTGTAATAATGTAATCATTTCAAAGCATACAAACTGTAAACACCTTATATTGCCTCTATAGAGAGATACCACTGTCACTGCTGCTGGGTGGATCCCTGTATATGACATTAGGTGTCTGATAGAGGTTTGGGTTTGATGATCCTCACTGTGACCTGTCCAGATTGCTTGGCTGGCTTTTCAACACATTTGTGTCATTAGAGTTTTCCATGACGGACTGATTCTTTAGAAAGTGGAATCCTGGGAGTCGCTCCCACAGAAAATCAATAAGGCCTGCAGCCTGGAGGACTCTTCCATGCTGGGTGAAGCCTGGGAAGAGGGTACATCTCTTGAAATCCATGTAGGATCTTTGTACCAGCTGGGCTTCATTTCAGAGCCCACTGCTGTCATTACAAAAGAGCTGTTTTCTCTTTAATCTGTGTGCCACATTGCAGCAATTTTCATCAAAAATATATTAAGCCCCTGCTGTAAATTGGCCCCACACACCCTTGTCAGACATGTGAAGCGTAAAATATCTTCTTTTTTTTCAAAGTTTTTCCCTCTCTAAAGCCCTAGTGGATAGAAGCGGTTCCTAAAGCCCCCATAACGCCATCATGTCAGTAAGCCAAGGATTATAACGCAGAACGAATCAGCTTCAGCAGGAAACACCAGGTTGTCCTTTGTTTACCCCCCCCCAAAAAAAAAAACTTACAGAGCAGGCACTCTACAAGAAAAAAGTAAGCCCTGCCCCCGTGTCCATGTTCTCTAAAATCTCACCTCAAATTATCTGCCAAGAGAAATGAGTTTTCCAGCCTCAGAGGTCTCCACCCACTAGGACCCTCCTTCCCCACCCAGATGTCTGTGGGTTGTGACATATAGTCACTGAAGGTAGACATCCCAGTGGTGAGTAAAAGCCTGGGTGTTTGAGGGGGGTATTTGTCTGAGATGGGTGTCACTCTGTGACAGGCTTCTGTCTTTACCCGTGAGCATATCTGTATGGATGTACCGGAAGAGGAACACACCTGGATAGCTCTTCTAGAGTACTTTAGAATCTTCCAGAAATGTTTTATATACTAACAACACCAGTCCTGCAGGTTGTCAGTGGGAACAGCCTGAAGTGTCCTCAGGAAAGATCAGTCATGACTGTGGATGTTCCTTTCCTGCCTGAATCCTTCAACTCTGAGGCAGAGGTTTGTCAGGCTGTTACCGAGGAATTCTGGCTGTTTTCTGAAAAATGGAGTCCTTTCCTTACCAGAAAATGGAGCCTTCTAAAGATCTCTCCACTTCTTCTGTTTCTTATAAAAGAGAATGCAGGAATGATGGTGCTTTAAACATTCCCCAGAAACTCCTATAACAAAATAGATGATGACAATTTAACGGGAAATTGCCTCAGAGTGTTAAGATGTTCTAATTTCGCCCCTAACACTCACTAAAATGTATTCACAAATGTTTTATGTACAATACACACAGCACATAAAGCATGACCCACCCAACTGGATTCAAATCTAGCCAACCCCCTTACACTTTGGGGTTGTTTGTTTAAAAGTGGGCAGAAGTCTGCATTTTAAGGGGCTTCAAAATTTGCTTGCTTGACTTTCTCTTTGGCAAAATGTCTGTGACATCCTACATTGTGCAGGGTTATCGTTAGGCAGGGTTTTTTTTTATTAGTATTACTAATGAATACTTCAACTTAGACAGTTTCTCAGGCTTCCCTAGAGTTCAGAATGTATTATTGACATACTTGACAGGTGCCATGCATATCTTGCATCACTTTAACTGTGCCTTTTCCCCTAACAGTGTGGCCACCCTTTCAGAGCCCTGGGCAAGAAGCAGTGTGTTGATTTTCAGCCACTTTCTAAATAGAGAGAACTATATTGCTAAGGCAGAAGAGTGTTTTTCCTCTCTCTCAAAGACTTTAGCTATTTGGAAGTTTCTAGGTGTCATTGCCCACCTCTCTTCCAGAAGGATGCCTTTGGGGCAGATAACCCCTTGACACCTGACCCCAGTCTATGAGCAGTATGGTCTTGGTCAGCTCCATAGAGGAGCAGGGATTATTGGCAGTGCCATTAGATAGACTCAAATTCAGATGGGCTCTTCCAGCCCAGGGTAAAGATTTGTCCTCAGAAGCTACATTTTAGTCACAAAGCTGACGTTTCCCTCAGGAAGTCATTTTGGTAACGGGGAGAGAACTCAGACCTGGCTTGTTTTGAAGGCACCTCAGTAGGTCTCAGCAGTTCATGTTGGAGAGTGAAGGACCTGCTGTGGCACAGATGGAAGAAACTGGAAACAGCAGCATGTGTAAGCAGGGCTTTGCAGGTAAACATGCAGGCAAGACTGGAAAGTTGCCTAGTAATCCACCAGCTGTCTTGGGAAGGTGAGTTGAGCTCCTGACAGACCACCTACCCTGTGGGCTCAGTGGCTGTCTCTCCACCCTCCTCACCACTTTGTGAGCCTCATTAGCTTCAAATCAGGAAAACAGAGCAATGGCCGAGGGGCATTCTTTGGCCAAAAGTGTCTGCTGACCTCGTCTGTTATCCAGCTTTCCTAGACAGACAGTGTGCTGCTTAATCTTACTGGAGTAATCAGAGCACTGAATAGGAATATTGTGATTTTTTTCAAAGAAGATCAATCACTTTAAAATGAAGGGAGTTTTATGTAATCTTTCTTGGATAATGAGTTATAGGTTACCTCAGGTCATAGAGGAGCCAGGGAGTCTTGACCAAGAGTATTGATCTTCTACAAATACTTGCTCTTTAAACACCATGTCCTGACAAGGAGTTCCAGCCTTTGCTAAAAGGGGCTAGCCAAGGTGTTTTTTCTTTTTGTGTTTATCATCAAAGTAACACACCCTCAGTATTAAAAACCACAATGATATTCTCAAAATCTCCAGTAGATGACACAGGTGTAGTATTTGAGCATCAACCTGTAGTAATTAGGTATTCTAGGGCTGGGAGATAGCTAGATTGATAAAATATTTAGTTTGAAACTTACAGATTTGGGGTCAATTCCCAGGACCCAGTTTTGTTTTATTTATTTTTTTAATTATGCATGGTAGCACATACTTGTAATCCCAGCTCTGGGGAGTCAGCGATAGCTGGATCCACAGGGTTCACTAGCCACTCATCCTAGCCTACTTAGCAAGTTCCAGGCCAGTGAGGTACAATACCCAAGCTGTCTTCTCACCTCTTCATAGCTGTGCACTTACACACACAAACCATACAACACAAAGAAGTTCACTAATCAAACAAAATTTTAGAAGGAGTTATACCTGGTCATCTGCAAACAGAGCTCTGTGTATGGACTCAGTATATTCTTTGGGTGCTTTGAGGGCAGTAGAAATGTGTGTGTGTGTGTGTGTGTGTGTGTGTGTGTGTGTGTGTGTGTGTGTGTGGCTCAGGTGATCAGGACACAAGGACTTGAAAATTGTTAGCCAGTTTCCAGAACCCCAGGGGCCATGCCTGGAAAAAACAGAAGAATAAAGGTCCTTCTAGACTTAATATGAGATGTTACTGAGACTATCAAGATGCCAACCACCAAAATGAGTCATTTCCTGCCATTTTTATCTCCTTGTCTGTTTGAATTCAAAGCTTAGTACTAATGTTCAGATGGCCAGAGGTGAGCTGCACACATTTGGCAGTTTCATAGTCAGTGCTGATGATGAGGAAGCTGGGGAGCCCTTAGGGAGATGGATGCAGACTGACTGGCATCTGTAAATGTCCCCTGTAGGGAAACTCCCCCAGCCACATCATATCCGTCTGTTTAGATCTCTACTGCAAACAGGGTGTTGGTCTTTTCCAGGAATCTACAAGTAGCAAGTATGTAAAGTATGCTGTATAACACGGACCAGAACAGACTAGCTGTGTCATCTCAGTTAATTCTCTTAACCTCTGTGAAAGGGTATTATGGTAGACTGTTTCTAACTCATACCATTTTAATTTATGAGGAACATAAATTAATATCAAAGTTCTAGTTCAAAGATTTGAAACCTGATTGGTGTCCAGATATCATCTTTAGTCTCCAAAGATATCTATACTGTTTTGTTTCTTCAGAGAGAATCTTGCTATGTAGCCCAGGCTTTCATTGAACTCAACAATCCTCCTCCCTTGGCTTCCTGAGTGCTGGGTGACAGGTAAACCAAACTCCGATGTAGTCTTTTTAATATATTATCTGTAAAGGATATCATTAATTCTTTGGTCTAGGAAGAACTGGAGTATATGGCCTCTCTTGTCTTTCTTGGGTTTAATACAGTGTCCATCTAAGCTTCATTTCTTTGTGTATGACAGGTTTCCATCTGCCTTGTCCATATCTACACCAACACAGTTGCACAGTTGGAGCCCAGCTAAGACATAGCAAGGGCTCAAGAAATGTTGGTTGGATTGAGTTGATTCACTCACAGCAACAGAAACTTACATCACATTGTCTGAATTAATGTTCCCTCTCACCTAGAACATGAATCTGCCCAAATACTTTGAGTCTGCCTTAAACAGGGACTCCAGTGTATGCATGCCTATGAACAGAGAGCCTCATGGTGGGACCCATCTGTCTAGATGCGGTCCTAGAAGGGAACACCTTTGTATACTACAATAATGCCAGGAAGCTGGTTACTAAACAGTAGCTTACATCATTAAGGAAGCAATGGAGAACATACGGCTGGAATAAAACAGGCTAAAGTGCTACCCAGACTTCTGGAATAATATTGGCTTTAGAATAATGTGTTTTGTAACCAAAGAACTAAATGGTTAATTCCCAGGAGGGCATTAATCTGTGTTATGAACAAAGCTCCCTTCACCACCATTTTAAAATTTAAGAGTTTAAAGAGCTGAGGATGTATGTAGCCAAAAGATAGCACACTTGCCTAGTGTATATAGGAGCCTAGACTTGATTACTTGCTAAAATTGAAAAGTGTAAAGTAAAAACTGTATGTAGTGGAAGGAATTCTGTCTTGTAATGAAACCCTGTTCGTTAAGGTGCTATGTGCTGAACCCAGAACCTCAACGTGCTAGACAAACGCTCTACCACTGACCCTCTGCAAAGCTTCTTTTATACTATTTCAGAGGAGGTTTATGTATAACTTGATAAGACAATGAGATAATCTCTTTGAATGGTGAGTGTCCTGCTTAATTCCAGTATGAGATGATAACTTCATAAACTTTAAAGATTTATGTAGGGGTAAGGTTCTATGGTTGTAACACTTCTGAAATCTCCATAAAACAACCTTCATAATTGAGAGTTTCAAAATATTTAAAGAGAAAATGCCTATCAAATTGCCTTCCAGACTAAGCTAATATAGATTAGTCCATTTAGTTTGTGTTAATTTGGTACTTACTTTGTAAAGTGTTTTAGCTAGGTGTGTGTGTGTGTGTGTGTGTGTGTGTGTGTGTGTGTGTGTGTGTGTGTGTGTGTGTGAGTTTGTGCACATGAGTACAGTGCCCTTGGAGGCCAAAGAGAGCAAAGAGAGTGTTATATCCACTGGAGCTATTGCTACAGATGGTTGTGAGCTGCCTGATGTGGGTGCTGGTAATTAAACCCCAACCCCTTCTCCAAACAAAAAAAACGAAACAAAACAAAACAAAACAAAACAAAACAAAAAAGCTGATTATATGTTTTTTGGACAGAAAGCTTTGCTGCCACCACAAGCTTTCAGGCTATGATGAAAGACTTCTTCATGGACATTCTGCACCCTGCCTACTCCTATCCAAGCTTTCTACTTGCTGCACATTTGGGGCCTAGGCCCTTCCCATGGCCCTGATTTTGATACCATATCCCCCATGTCATTGCAGGGCTCTTCCTCTCTTAGGATATTTAACACACACACACACACACACACACACACACACACACACACACACCTGTATTACTGCTCACTGTGTGATCAAATCTTGCTTAAGGGAATAACAGAAACATTTTTCTCTCCCTTTTCTCAGTCTATGATGTTTTATATGCAGTCATTCAATAAGTGAATAAGAATTAATTTGTTGACCTCTAATGATACTGTGAGTCATTAAAAAGGCTTTGGCTACATGAAAGAAACCCAAGCATAATCTTCAACCTCATTTTCCTCCCAGCCCTGACTCCCAGAATAGTGTCTTGAACAGGTGAGTTTGTTCTTGCCTCTCATAGGGATGTTCAGAAGTGAGGGGTTCAGGGCTATTGAAGTAGCTACAGCCATCAAGAATGCAAGTTTCAGGGCCTGGAGAGATGACTCAGAGATTAAGAGCACTGGCTGAGTTCAATTCCCATCAACCACATGGTGGCTCACAACCATCTAGAATGGTATCTGGTGCCCTCTTCTGACATGCAGCCATACATGCAGACAGAACACTGTATACATAATAAGCAAATAAATCTTTGGTTCTACCCATCTCTGCTCTCCTTGCTCATGATCTAGAATGGCTTATGGTCTTGCTATAAGTGCATGTGAGTTCCAGGCAGGTTATCTGTTCTAAGAACAGGGAGCAGTCACTCTTCCTCTGTGGAAATGTCTTTAAAAACTCACCCAAAGTGACATTACATCACACAAGCCAAATCATGAGTTTGGGACCATCTCTATGGGCAAGAGAAGTTGTCCTCTGACCTCCACATGCAAGCTATAGTATAAGCCTCTTGCACTTGCACACATACACACACACACACACACACACACACACACACACACACACACACGATTCAGATACACACAAAGAAAATATTTTTGTTATGCCTCAGGAAGAGAAGGGAAGGATGAATGGAGTTCAGGGTCTCCAGTGGTCCAGGCTGCTGCCACTCATAGTCACAAAAGGAAGCCAGAGGCAAAGGTGATCTGTAGGCAGCTCAGCAGCCTTCTGAGATTCCTCCCCAAGTTTGCCACATGACATCCTAAAACATGGGGAAACATGTTTGTATTCTTTTTGCTCAGCCAGGATGAGGCTTCTTGGGGCCAAAATGACTCCAGAGTTTGTCCTCAGGAGTCTCCCTATAAGTTTGGGGGAATCATTTACATGTCACACAGATTCTGCCAGCTTCATGACATCCCTTTTAAAGTTCCCGGAGTATGAGGAGAGTCTCAGGCCAAGGCACCCAAGTGGAGAGCTGAGCACGAACAGGCACAGTTAATAAAACAATTAAGGATTACTATGAGATACTTTGGGCAAAGCTGAACAAACCAGGGGACTGAGGAGCGTGAAGGCAGATGAAATTTAATTTGGTTAAGTGCAAAACAGTGCACTTTGGGAGAAATCATGTAAACTACTCATAATCTCTCATCAGCTCTGAACTCGTAGTAGAGTAAGTTTAGAGTCATGGTTGATAACTTGGGGGATACCTGTCTAATATGCAGCAGCAATTTAAAAAGCCAATGGTATGCTGGGGGCTTAAAAGAAAAGGAAATCATATTGAAAACTTAAGATAACGGATAAAACGTTAGGGCTATTCTGTGTCCAGTCTAGGTTATCCACAGAGAAATTAAATCCCAGAAAGGGGAGTTGAAAATCATTTAGAAAAGAAGTAAGGTTTGGGGTTTATAGAAGTGTACTGATTTGGAAACTGTAGCTTGGAAGAAGGAAGCGGACGTGTCATTCAGAGGACGACAGGCGAGGGACTTGGAAGGCTATTTCCCCTTGGTTCTACTGTCCTTGGTGAGGAAACACAGCATGTAGTGAATGCAGCAATAACACCCAGATGTACTCTTTCCCAGGATTCCTTGACTGGAGATTTCCCTGCTCTGGGTAGGAATATATATTTGTTAAGGGGCACAGGATTACATAAACATTTGTGTCTGCTCAGCTGAGAGCCAGTAAGTAAAGGATAATGGAGTTCTCTGTGGGATGCTAGGTCCAGCCAAGCTTTGGATGTGAGTAGTACAGCCCAGGGCTGCTCACTGCTGGGCAGAGCAAAGAACCAACAGGTTCAGGGGTCAAACCTGAGGAGGAGGCGTGTATTTGTTTCTTTGGGGATCTCGTTAGTTCTTGGTGGGAGGGGAGCTTTTGGAGAGTTTTGTTCAGGATTTTTTAAGACAGGATGTTGCATTGTGGTCCAGGCTAGGTTGATGTTTGCTATGTAGCCCAGATTAGTTTTAAACTCACAGCAATCCTTCTGCTTCTATCCTGGGGCTAAGTGGAGAGGCCTGTGCCACTGTATTAGATTGCATTTCTGATAGATTGGAATATTTATTTTTGCCTCCAACTGTACTCTCATGAGTCATTATCACCTGTAGAACTAGGTGGTAGAAGTGAACCTTCAGACACAGTTTGTGTCCTGCACTGTCATGGATGTCTCAGGTAGAAGGGAGCAGGGAGTCTTAAAAAGGCTGGACCCATGCACCCCCCACAGTCCATACATTACGCTGTCTTCCTCTGCTGGAGAGTGAAGCATCACCTGGTCCTTCACCCCACTTTACCCTCACCTCCTGAAACACACAGTCTTCTCTTGTGCTCTACATCTGAGGATCCGCTCGGCCACACTGCCCAGTGTAAGCATAGCCAGCCCTGACTGCCCTGTGGTATCGACGGATGTGTCTGTTACTGGCTGACACCTCAGAGAGCCAATTGATTGGTTCAAAGAAAAATCTAGAGATTTATTTGAGAGGCCAGATAGGTCCTTCGTGGCATTTTCTCAGTTCAAAATGTCAGTTCTGCCGTATGCACAAGAAGCTAAAGAGCAAATCCGCTTCTGTGGAGATATTTCCAAGACAGAACAACCCAATTTCCACCTGATCCCTGTGAAATTAGCATCTGGCTTGCAGTTTATGAGCCACTTCTTGAAGATCTAGTAGAGAAAATGATGCTGGAAATCCCTAAAATGCTCTGACTGGCCCCCTCATCCACACTTCTACTTACCTGCTTTTGTGGAGTTAACCAAGTACTGAAGTGTGGGTGGACCTTGTTTTCTTGGAGTTTGAGAGGCAGGAAACCTAAGATCACGATGTTGACAGGCTCACTTTCTTCTGAGGCCTCTTGGGTGTAGAGATGGTCACCTTTACCTGTGTCCTAGTGCAATTTCCCCCCCACTTCTGTTTTCAAATCCCCTCCTCAGATATGAACACCAGTCACATTGGATATGGGCGGGTACTCATTACTTCCTTTAGCCTCAGTCACTAAACAGTCACCTTCTGAGGTACTGGGGGCTTTCGTGGATGATGGGAGTTCAAAACAGCACCCCTACTGTACCATCATGGTCCCTGTGTTAGGACCCTAAAGGGGTTGTCACTGAAATTCAATCCCCTTTCTGTGCCTATAAGAAGCTTGCAAACTGCAAGTTGTTCCCTACTTACTTCCTACTCAACCTCTCTCTCTCTCTCTCTCTCTCTCTCTCTCTCTCTCTCTCTCTCTCTGTGTGTGTGTGTGTGTGTGTGTGTCCCTAAATCATTTGACTATTGTGCAAGAGGCCATTTTCATATACATATATAATACACTTTGAGCCTATTTCCCCCTCCTGTCCCACTTCTCAGGCCTCCCCTCTCCCTTAGTCCCTTTAGTTCCCCTTCAAGGATTTTCCCAAAAACAGTAGTTCGAGGACAAATCCTTCAGTAGCATCTTAAAATTAAGAATTACCTTGTGTCTAGTCACAGAAATAAATAAATAAATGGCCAGCGAGACGCGTGAATGAAGGGACAGATCACTAAGCATTGCCTCTGGCACCGGGTTGCCATATTGTTCTTGCTGGTTGAGACCTTTTCAGATAATACTCCACAGTGTGACACCAGCCAGCAACAGCCTCACAACCACATGCAACCTGTTCCTGCCGGTGGGGATCACCGCATTCCATGTGCAAATAAAAGGCCGCAGTTTCTGCACCATTGTTCGCTCATCAGGAATACTGCAGTCCCAGACCGAGCATCTGAACCATTTCATTCCCCCTCACAGCCCTGCCGGCAGAATCCGGAGTACAGCTCTGCCTTCCATTTTATTTTGTGCCTGGAGCCCTATGAAAATACTATGTAATATTTTAATGTAAATAGCTAAGCCCCGGCTGCATCGTTGATAGCAGCATTCGGCACCACCCTGCAAGGCCTAGAAGCTGTTCAGCACACATGCCTGCCCTCTGGGGACACTGGCAGTGGCTGGTGTCAAGCCTGGCCTCTAAGTTCGTGTGCCCAAGCCAACCTTCCAAGCCCCTGAAGAACTGTTCTTTCATGGCAACAAAGAAAAGAATCAGCTGGGCCTGACTACACATCCGAAAGCCTCCCAAATTGGATGACAGAGGGGTTTGCTATCTGAACAGAGAGCATAATCCACAGCAGGGGCTGAAGGAACAGGGGCCTCTCAAGAAGTGAAGGCTGCCTGCGGATATAATCCAGTAGTAGAGTCCTTGTCTAGAATGTGAGGAGTCTTTCAAACAAATGGAGAAAATGCCACAGTGAGGGCCTTAGTGGAATGGGAGTGAAACCTTAAAGCCAATGCAAATACAGTTCCTTTTTAAGAAAGGGAAAGAGATCATCATGAAAGGACACACACACACCATACCAAGTGGAACACACACACACACACACACACACACACACACACACGCACGCACGCACGCACGCACGCACGCACGCACGCACGCACGCACATGCAAACATACACACACAGGCACTCACACACACACAAACACACAGGAAATGGCTGTTCTTGCTCAGTAGCAGCAGGTCATACACACACACACACACACACACACACACACACACACACACACACACACACACACACAGGGGCAACGGAATAAGGCTGTGCTTGCCCAGTAACAGCTGGAGGTCATAGAGAGGTCATAGAGACACAGACCCAGCAGACTGAAATTAAGTCACACCAAGAAGAGAAGAGGGGTGAGTGACCCAGCGCCCTGATGTGCTGTCCCCTCAACAGACAAGGCACCCTCACTGTCCTTGGAGTGGACTTGGCTCAGCCCCTCTGCCTGTTACTTGCCAGGATTGCATGGAATGCCATTGGAGATGCGGGACAATTTTAGAAACAGGAAATTGGAAGTGTGTTGCTTAAAATACTTGGGCTGTGTGTACGAGGAAAGAGAGTCTGTGCTGTCTTAGAAGAGCATTTGTGTGGACACACCCAGGCCGGCCTGCGGGCAGCCAGGGTAGCCAGAAGGCACTGGGCTGGCCTGGCCTTGTCAGCCCCTGTCTTCCACCGAGACTGGCTTGTTGGCATAGCCATTTTCTTTGCTTCAGAGTCAATGCTGTCTGCTCCTTTTCTTCTCTCCTCCTGCATGGGGAAAAGTGTTGTATGTGGATACTCAGAAAAATAAACATGCATTTTAATATCCACAGCTCCCCCACAGTCAGCAAGTGATTTCCTCCACCCAGGTGGAAAAAGGATAGGGCCTCTCTGACATGCTGGTTAGTCTGAAAACAGGCCGCTAAATGCATAATGAAGAGCCTCCGAGGAGTCAATCTGCATGTTAAAATGGTGTTCTGCAGCCCAGGCTGTCACACAACATAATTTGAAGATGAATGTGCATCCAATCAGACGGCCGTTCGCTGACTGCAGAGTCCTGGCTATGGGATTACCTGTCTGCTGGGTGGCAGCAGGGCTTCTGAGCGGGCCCCCAAATCTGTGATGAGATAAATGGACCCTCTATTTAATCCTACCCAAGATTTTCTGAGCCAGACTGAAGTCAACATATGGATAACCTAAAGAGGACCTCAGCATGAAGACATACTAGAAGCCCAGTGGTGGTGGCGCACGCCTTTAATCCCAGCACTCAGGAGGCAAAGGCAGGCGGATCTCTGAATTCGAGGCCAGCCTGGTCTCCAGAGTGAGTTCCAGGACAGCCAGGGCTACATAGAGAAACCCTGTCTCTGGGAAGGCGTGGGGAGGTGGGGGCATGCTAGAGTCAGGCGAATGGAAGTGTTGACAACGAGAGCCGTGTTAGCTTGGCATCCAGAAATAAGTTCTGAGCAGGCCTGCACCAGCCTGTCCTGCTGGCCACAAGCTTTATACCACAGCCACTGCCGTAGCCATAGCCACCACAGCCTTCCCATGAATGATGTGTACACTTCACTTTTGTCTCTGAGCGTTTGACACCAATTAGGACCTGACTCCAGGGGCAGAACTTCACAAGAACAGGGAACACTGGAAAAATGAGGTTACAGCCCAGAAATGAGCCATCTGCCTGGCGAAAACTCTGTCCTCGAGGTGGCATTTACATAGGAATACTAGGCAGCGTTTCATTGTCTCTTTCCACAGCTCCACAGCACAAAGGGGCTTTCAGACCTGCATTGCCTTTAAGGCCCCGTACTTGGAGAGCCTGCATGGACTCTTTTTTTTTTTTTTTTTAATTCAAAATGCCTGCTGGGGCTGCAGCTAAATGCCAAGCCCTGGGGAAAGTTTTGTATTAACTGTTGGTTTCATGCCTTGCTTGGGTCTTACGGTTCCCAAATACTGAAAATGGGCTGCCCAAAGCCAAATTTGGAGCATAGGGAATAGCAGTAAATAACATTATAAGGTCCTTCCTTAGAGGAGTCAAATCTTCCTCTAAGATGGAGGAGGGGGGCATATAGAACCCTGATGGCCCAAAGCCAGGGCTCCGAAGCAGGGCCACCTGCCTGCAGAGAAGCCAGACTCACCGTCTCTCCTCAGTTCCAAGGAAAACTGATTCTTGTCGGCTGCTCCCTGGCCCAGCTTGGCCGTTCATTACAAGTCAACCCAAAGAACTAGCAGGAAGGCCACCTACATTTAGTGTGCCTGTGTGCTCTTTCTAACAGAGTCCTCCAAAGAAGGCTGTCCTACTATATTTAAGTCTCCTATCCCTGTGACCATGAGAACTGAAAGTGTCACTATGCCTGGTTGGTTAAAAAAAAAAGAAAAGAAAAGAAAAGAAAAAGAAAAAAAAGGTGGGATTATTCCATAAAATGTCCTTAAAAACTGGCCTGACTAATTGTATTAGTCAGCTTCACATTACTATGACAAAATATCTGACACAGCCAACTTATAAAGAAAAAGGGTTTATTTTGCCTCAGTTCTGAGGATTCCAGTCTAAGTCAAGATCTGCTGACTGGCGAGCTGCCTTCTTTCCTTTTATCCTTCCCTTCTTCCGTCTTCCTCATTCTTTCCTTTTTATCTTTCTTCCCTACTCATTTTGTGTGGTACCTTGAACCCAGGGCCTTGCACATGGTAGGCAATCAGGTAAGCCTGATAGTCCCATGTTGGGACTATCCAGAAAGGGCAGCACATCACCCGCACTGAGAGCACAAGGCAGAGCAAACGGCTCGGCTCACTTCATGAGCCTGTCAGGTTCCCCCAATGACCTAAGAACTCCCAACATCTCCCAACTCCTAAAGGTCCCATCACCTTGGGAACCAATCTTTTAACCAATGGACCATTAGGGAACATTCACCCAAACCACAGCACTCACAGTTTGGGGTTTCAAAGCAGTGATCTGACCTTAATTCTCAAGTCTCATCATTTTCCCTTTCTCTTCCACTTCTCAAAAAATTTCCCCAGTGCTCTTGTTCTACGATGCAGTTCTGCACGGCACCTTCCCTTCCATCCACCCAGCCCCTTTCGGCTTCCGTTGGACTGTATTATTTTACCATCACTAGGATGGAATACTTACCAGGAACAACCCAAAAGAAGAGAAGTTCATTCTGGCTTACAGTCTCATGGTAGGGAAGATGCAGCAGCCGGGAAGCTGTGGTCTGTGATGGCAGGAGCTTGTGCTGTGGTTTGTTCGCATCCTGGAAAATGAGCAATGAGAGGAGGATTGGAAGCCAGGTCAAGCTGCAATCCTTAAGCCCGCCTGCTTTCTGGTGGCCCACATCTATCATCAGCTAGGTCCAGGTCCCCCTGAAATGGCACCAGCATCTGGAGGCTAAGATTCAAACACAAGAGCCTGTGGGGGACATTCCATATTCAACTCATAACATGTACCAATTTGGCAACCATATTATTAACCCCTGACAAGAGACAGGCAGGTTCTTGCCTGGTTTTAAAAAAAAAATGTCATGAAGTGTTTTTTGTCATCCTCAACATTACACTCTTTATTCTGACAGTTCCCTTGACTTGAAAGTGTCAGAGATTTTATGGAGTTTTCATTGAGAGGCAGTATCACCATGAATGGAATAGCTGGTGTTGAAACAAGTGCAGAATGTCACGTGTTCCAGCCGTGAAATAAGCTTGGCTTGTGCTCAGTGACCTGAAAGTAAAGCCACACTTCACTGCCCTGTGTGAAGCCAGAGTCTTCCACGGCTTCGTCCGTTTTCCTACCTAGCAAACTAGGGCAAGAATTAATCCTGCCTAATGCAGGAGAACAAATTAGGCCAGTGGAGAAAAAGGAGCCAGGGTGGGTGTGCAATGCAGATTATATGCATAAAAGTGCTCTGGGACCATGGGAAGAAAGCCTCTGCTGTAAACCCAATCCAGTCAGAGCACAGGGATTTTTGAGGCTCACCAAAATTAGACAGTATGAAGTTTACCAAATTTTAACAGCATGCCCCTGCCTTTCAAACTGTGTGACCCTCCTGTCTTATGTCTGTTGGAAGGCAGAAAGGCTCTCTCTTTGCTGTGCTTGCCCTAAAATTGCAGTAACGGGGCTATCCCTCACAAAAATGCTGCCCCAGATAGGAAAAGGCAGGTTTATATTGCTTCACATCAGAGAATGTTTCTGAGGATTCTTAGCAACTCTTCCTCACAATTTTATTTTTTAAATTAATGATCCTGAGGGTTGTAAATAAATGAAGAATTTAAGAGCCAGGTATGGAGGTGCTATACCTGTAATCCCAACACTTTAGATGCTACGGCAGGAGGATCACAAGTTCAAGGTCAGCATGGACTACAAAGCAAGATCTTGTCTCAAAGGTGAAAATAAAATAGGAATTCATGGTACATATTGCAAGCAATATCCAGAGGGTGATGCACTTGAGATTTGCAGTTGGTAAAGCTCATTGGCTGGAAGGACAGTTGGGGAGACTGAGTGCCCTGACAAGGGTAAAGCAGCTGCGTTGCTTTGCTGACTGTCTTCTGAGCCAGACCCTCCGTCATACTTGGTCCTCAAAGCACATGACACCTGCATAGTCACACAGATGATAAAAACCAGGTTTGTTAAGAAAAAAAAAACTGCTTGTAACAGTGGGAGGGAGCTCATAAAAAATAAAGCACCCCTCAGGTCTCCCGTTGCTGTTCCGTATTCGTATGGGGAAATGTAAAGTTCAGAGTTTGTCTATGGAATCAGGATGTTTGAACCACACCCCAAGTCACAATATTTGTTTCCCACTGTTTGGGAAGACATGAGACACTAGAGGATCACCACATTCTCAAAGGTTCAGTTAACATCTTTACCACAGAGGTCACCGTGACCTCAGGGTTTGGGGCCAAAAAAGGAAGGGCTTCTTGGTGCCAATTGGGTTTTCTGAATTGCAGCTGTCTGATAGAACATTCTGGGGAGTGGGGGTTGATTTGTGGCCATGTAGCCCCCAGTATAGTAGCCATTAGTCCATGTGGCTATGGACACTTGGTAAGTGGCTGGAGTGACTGCATTTTTAAGACTAAAAAGAAATTTTTAATTATGTGTATAGGTGGAGGTAGTTATCTGAGGAAGCCAGGTGTGTTGGCTCCCATGGATCGGGGGATGCAGACCATTTGGGGTCACTAGGTATGGGTGCTGGGAACTGGATGCAGGTCCTCTGCAGGGCAGTATATGCTCTGAGACACTGAGACATCTCTCCAGCCTGTGAATTTTTAAAATTAAATGGTTACTGTGTTGGACAGCATGGCTCTGATTGTTCGTCCCCTCTTGAGGAATAGGAAAGGTAAAATGACTACACTTCACCCCATGTCCAGAAGCTGCAAAGGTACAGAGCCCAGGAGCCGTCAGAGAGCAGCACTCACACAAACAGCATATGGCTAGTGCCCTGCAAGATAAGGAAGATGGATGTGTGACAGGGGCTTCCTTTCCCTGCCACCTCCCCGCCTCCCCCCACTCTAACTGCTTTGAGTGGAGAAGGGGTCTACATAGTCAAGCCTGGTTATTGTCAAGCTCAATTTACCATGACTTTTATTTTCCAATAAGCAATTTTGCCAGCTGTGGCTGGGAATGAAATCACCAAAGCCCCACCCTCCTCACCATCACCCCTCCTCCAGTTACTAACTTATAAAGAACCTCTCCATGTTCCAGCCTGTCAGTATCACCAATGGTCACGTGTAATGCCAGCAAATCTCAGGGTACAGACAGAGTCTTCGATTTATTTCTTTCAACAGGCAATAAATATTAACCTGCATTCCTGGATTTAAAAGAAAATAGTTTATTGCTTTTTTAGAAACAACAACTAAAATTGTGACCACTAACTAGGCTTTTGGGAGCAGGAATCATAAATTAATTTTTAAAAATAAAATCTCAAAATGTACAGAGTTGTTTTCAATTTCTATCAAGCAACTGAGCGGTTACACTTTGGCATTTTTCAACCAAAGACCAACAAATACCACCTAGCCCTAGTAAAAACATTCCAAGAGATCTGTATGTCAGTCAACCATTAACATTTATAGAACCCTCAAAGGCTGCCCTTCAACTCTTTACAGAAATTAGGGGCAAAAGTAAAACAGAAGACACCAGTCTCCCTAGAAATGCCTTGGCTAACTGGCTGGGACCTTGGTAAGCTGCTTCGTGAGAAATGTCTGGGAATCTTATAATCCCATCCCAAATCAAAGTAGGCACTGTCCAGGTAAAATTAGGACAGCTCAAACCCTTCTAAGAACCTAGAACCATAGGGATAAATGTCCGGGGTGGATAGAGAGGGAGAGATGCTGCAGCTTCAGGAAGAATGAGGGAGCATCTTAGCATCCTTTATGAAGGACAATGGAAGGCTCAGTTTATCCTGATGGACTGTACAACTTGGTAGTTTTTGTTGTTTTGTTTTGCTTGCATTATGGCTGTATATTAGTTACTTTTCTGTTTCTGTGATCAAACACCATAGAAGAAAGGGATGAAAGTTCACCGTGGCAGAGAAGCATGGCAGCCAACAGCATGCATGGCAGCGGGATGAGGAAGCTGAGATACTGGGTCTTTTACTGCAAGCATCAAGCAGAGAAAACAAACTGGGAGTGGGATAGAGGCTTTAAATACTCAAGGACCACTCCCAATAATGTACATCCTTCAGCAAAGTGTCCCCGAAATGTGCAGCCAACTAGGGATCAAGTATTCTAATGCATACACTCATGGGGAACATTTCTTTCAGATCACCACAAGCTGGTAGGCAAACAGGTACTTTGCATGTTACCTGTCTATATCCACAAAATAACATACAGTTTGTTATTTTCTCTTTTAACAAAAAGATGTGTTTGTTTGTTTTATGTACATTATTGTTCTGCCTGAATGTATGTCTGTCTGAGATCCCCTGGAACTGGAGTTATAGATGGTTATGAGCTGACATGTAGGTGCTGGGAATCGAACCTGGGTCCTCTGCAAGAGCAGCCAGTGTTCTTAACCACTGAGCCATCTCTCGAGCACCATCATTTCTTCTCTAATATGAGGAAACAGGATTTCATGAAGCCAGGTAATCTGCATGTAGGTAACATGGAACCAAGCTGGGATTCTAATGTGTCAGATTGCAAAGCCAATGCCTTGGGTGACTATGCTGTTGGCCAACCCACAAGTTTCTTTCTTTGGGGGGATAGGGTGGGAGTGGGAGGGTTATCATCTAAATACAACATTTCTCCCTTCCATTTCCTCCTTCCAAACCCTCCCATAAGCCCCTCCTCTCTCTACTTCAAATCCATGGCCTCTTTTTCACAAACTGTTACTGCATGAATATATTGACATGCATATTTCTAAATATAACACATTCCGTCTGTATAATGCTACCTGTATGTATGTTTCCAGGATGAGCATTTGGCACTATGATTGGCTTGCTCTTCCCTTGGAAAGGCCACCTCTACTCTTCTATGCTTTCCCTCGGTTGTCTACAGTTCTTTGTGGAGGGTTGAGGCCTCATGAGTTTTTCCCCATGGAGTTTGGCAAGTTCACTGGTGTCATACTTCTTCAGCACATGTTTGGGCAGTCGTGTTGGTGGGCCCTTATGGGTTGGGCTTCTGATATTACTAGGTGACACTCTCTCACAGCAAACTCCCTGAGCTTCTGGCTCTTATAGTCTTTCTGCTCCATTTTCTGCATGTCCCCTGAGCCTTGGTTCAACTTCTTTCTGAGACTATGATGGAGGCAGTGAGAAGCTCACTTCAAAGGTGGATAGGCCTGTAAATCTCTTTCTCTACCCCAAACATCATCCAGTCCCAGGCAGAGTGTATGTGTGTATGTGTGCAGGTGCACATGTGTGTCCATGTGTGTAGAGGCCAGAGGTCAACCTCCAGTACCAATCCTCAGGTGCCATCCACTTTATCTTTTGACAGGGTTTCTCACTAGGGCCTGGAGATCGCCCATCCCGCTAAACTAACTGTGCTCACCTCCCCAGTGCTAGGATGACAAGCATATACCACCACACCCAGCTTTTTATATGGGTGCTAGGAATTGAACTCAGATCCTTACATTTGCATGGCAAGCACTTCACCAGCTGAGTTATTGCACCAATCCCCCACAATGGTTTCTTTATTTTCTCACCTGCCACTCTCTCAATCTAGCCAGAGACAACCTGCCCCTGAAGCCCATTTATTCTTTCATTGGACTGATATTTATTGTGTTACCCAGTGTGTAAGGAAAGGCACCTGTTTGAGGCTGGACCACATTGTATCTTAGATGAGGTTCCCACTCAGCACCTGAGAGGTGACACCTGAGCTGAGCCTTGGCTGCTGAGAGGAGCCAGCCAAGTGAAGAGCCAGGCAAGAGGGTCCAAGCTGAAGGAGCAGCTGCCACAAAGACAGAACAAAGCAGCCTTGTAGCCCAAGAGAGTGGCTGGGAGGGGGGTAAGGATGGGATGAGGACCCCACTGAGGAGTCCTCTAAGAAGCCTGAAGACACCTGGCCCAAAAGGCCAGTAGAGAGTAGGGTTTGTTCTCAGTGTGACTGGTAGACCCTGGGTAGTGTAGAGCTGCTATCCTCAGCATGAAGAGGAGGACACAGGATCCTCCAGGTTGGATTCAAGCAAATGAGAATGATGCCTTGGGTTGTCAGGGTGATGGTGGGTACTGAACACAGGCATCTACACCTCTTCCTTACAAAGTCTGCCAAAGGCCTGGATGGTGTGCTTAGCAAAGGGGAAGGGAGTAGGAACAGTGCTGAGGATCTTTTACCTAGTGAACAAAGTAGCCTTGGTCTTGTATTTCAGGAGTGGTCAGACAAGAGCCAAAAGTTTAATGTTGGCCATTCTAAGTCAGGATCCCTATCTGTCTGCCTATGGCTTTAACCCTGCCATTCCACAGATCTTGCTTCAATCTGACTGAAAGTTGTTGGTTTTTACTTAAATCTGTTGCTCTTTGTCAGAACCACCTGCCCAGTATACCATAGAGTTAAGGGGTGCCCCTCTAAAGCCCTTCCTGCATTCAAACACCACCCCATCATCCTTAACCTTTTCCCTTCGTCTTAGTTCAAGAACCTTTTTATCTCTGTAGCCACTGCCATTAGCCATGGGTCCTCTGTCATTTTCTGTGTGGCATTCATTATTATTATTATTATTATTATTATTATTATTATTATTATTATTATGTTTTTTTAATACCTGGTCTTCTATATAGCTTTGGCTATCCTGAAACACACTTTGTAGACCAGGCTGGCCTTCGACTCACAGAGGTCTCCTAAGTACTGGGATTAAAGGTGTATGACACCATGCCCAGTTCTATGAGATTTTGTAACTCTGGAACCACAGTCAAAGACTGACTGTTCAAGTTTCACTTCTGTTGCTGTGACAAATACCCTGTCCAAAGCCACCCAGGGAAAGAAAGGGTTTGTTTCAGCCTACAATTCCAGATCATAGTCCATCACTGAGAGGAGTCACTCAAGGCAGGGACTTGCAGGTAGGAACGTGAAGGCATGCCTGCTCGCTATCCTACACAGAATCACATCCACCACGGAACTCACTTCACAACCAAGAAGTGGTGCAGGGACAGTAGAGGATGTTCTGGACCACCTAGTTAGAAATGGAGCTGAGCCTTTCTATCTCAATGAGCAGTCAAGACAATTGCACACATACATACTCTGATCTAGGCAATTCCTAGGTTGTCACTCTACTCTCAGATGATTCTAGGCTGTGTCAAGTTGACAGATAAAGCTGATCAGGACAGATGCCTAATAAAAGTCTAATGCCAGTAAAGTAAAAGGGTTGCATCCTGCCTTTCGCTCTTTTCAAGTTATCCACGGGTGCACTCCCCTTCTCATGTGGACCCTGCCTGGCCGATTCCAATTCTTCTGTGACCTCTTTCCCCTTGTTGCTGTGTGTATCCATGCTGTACTATTCTGCACTCTTTGTTTGGGGCTTGAAGTCTTTCACTTTGAGTGTTACCTCTATCCTTTCTCTGTAGGAGGCTTCCTACAGAGACAATGGAGGGAAAACCCCAATCTACTAGAAACCCTCGGCCAAAATGTCCAAAATGTCCCCGGAGCCCTGCTGCAGGCTCTGTCATTCTTCAGAATGCCTTCACTCCCTTAACCCCTCCAGAAAAATATTAAAAGAAAATCAAAAGCTGAGATGGTGTGTGGGAGTATGTGAAGCCTTGTGTCCAGACAGTAGCTACGTCACAAATGGCCAATCAGGTCTCAAGAAAAGATACACTGGGCAGTGTGTCACAGTACCTGCTGGCCAGTACTTACTGCTCTGCAACAAAATACAGTAGAAATTAATATTCTGAAATAAGATTAGAACCAGATATCATAAATTAACTGCAGCTGGCATCACAGAAGTGTTGATTTATAAAATAATCATTTTTTTCATCCTACATGAATTGGAAAATTATCTATGCCAATGCATTTATCATTTGCCCTGGGCTAATATATTCAGACTTGGCATGCTATTTGGTGGGAAATATTTATGTAAGTAAGGTTTTAATTTCCCATAAATAAGTTGAATGGCGGTGGTGGGGGTGGAGTTTTCCGGTTCTATTTGGCTATGCTTTTTCTACCATACAATGGGGGAAGGTCCAATGTTTCCTCGCCGTCATGAGTTATACCTTCAATGTGAAAGAAAACTGAAATATTTCCCAGGCAGTTGGAAATCACAAAAAGCTTTCACTGAGCTGAAGGTAACAGTCTTTTGGGGAGGGGTGTGTGTGTGTGTGTGTGTGTGTGTGTGTGTGTGTGTGTGTGTGTACACACGTGCAATAGCGTGTGTTGTCATTTTTGAGAATGCAGATATACATGCTAGTACATACATGTGAAGACTGGAGCACAATCTCAGGTGTCAGTCCTTGTCTTCCAGCTTGCTTTGAGACAGGCTTTCTTGTTGGTCACCGCTGCAGATGGCAGGCTAGCTGGAGATTCTTCCCTATCTCTGCTTTCCATTCCACCATAAGTGAACTAAGAGTACAGATGCCTGCTAACGCATCTGTCCTTTTATGGGTTTGGGGGTTTTGAATTGTGAGCCTCCGGCTTGCAGGGCAAGAACCTTATCCTCTGAGCCATCTCCCCAGCCTGGTAACAAGCTTTTGAGGGAAACTTGAGGGTGATTGAAAAATAGGATGTTAGGCACAGCCGTGTGTGGCTTAGCTGGTCAAGGTGCTTTGCCACCAAACTTGATGACCTGAGATTCATCCTCAAAATCCTCAAGGTGGAAGGAGAGAACTGGCTCCTGAAAGTTGTCCTCTGACCTCTACAGTATCCCCCAAATAAATAAATAAATGTAAAATGAAATGTTTACAAAAAATAGGATGTTGGTCTGGGATGTAACTCAGTGGTAGAACACATGCCTGACATGTACAATTCCCTGGGTTTGATGTTCAGTAAAGTAAGAGAAGGAAGCGAAGAAAGGAGGGGGGAGGGGAAATGGGGGAAGAAAGATATCCACTGTGTTTTGCACAAGTCAAAGATCATAAGGATTACACAATATGATATGCAACAAGCATAAGAAAATAAAGTTGTGTTCACAAGCAAGGTGTGAGCTGGAAAAAGAACCATTGGGCCCAGAACCACTTCTCTGGTGCCTGAACACCCTGCGTGCCCTGTTCTTCCTGCCTTCCTGGCTCCCTGCTCGTGGTTTAAACTGGGAGACTGTAAACTCAGTTTCATCCTCATCCTTAATTTAGCCAGACAGAGCTTGGAAATGGCAACTAAATTACCTTTTGGTGAAATCAAATCTTCCTTACTAGCCTCAAGCAGGGAGGACTCCAGAGCGCTGGGGGCCGGCTAATGCGCACCAGCAGCTCAGGGTCACTCTCCTGGAACAACTGAGGTGAGCACTGTTAAAGGGTTACTAGCCTCCTTTGTCGCCTGCCGTTTGTCCTGTAGGGGGTCACCCTCTGCAGCCCCTTTCTCCTGCCTGCCTGCCCAGCAGGAGGTTGCTCGGGGCAGTAAAATGTTTATTACCTGTTTATTGTGTGAGTAACCTGCAGTCAAGAAGGAAATATTTCCAGGTTTACCTAGGGCAGTGAAAATAGGATTAAGAATTCTGAGGGCTGAGAAAGGAATGGTATAAAAACCAGAGAATCATATACCACATGCAGCCACAGGGAGCCAAGCCCCCTCCGAAGCACTAGCCCTTTGTTCTAGCCCTAGTGACTTCCTTTCTTGTTCTCAGACCAGTGTAATTCATCACTGTGGCTCTGGGGACTGCTAGTTCTCCCCCAAAAGAGAGTTTGGCTCCTATCCCAGATATGGCTATCAAACTGCACCAAAAGACAGGTCGGGGGCCTGATTAACATTTGCACACATATTTCTCTTGCCTCCAAAGGAAGTTACAAACAGCTTAATTTCCAACAATTTTGTAACATGGAGGCTCAATTTAATATCATGTAACCGTTCACATCATCCTACAAATGTTGTGTGTAGTGAATTCAGCCATCATGGTTCAGACTAATTCATGTCTATGATTTAAAAATTACTGTCGTAAATCTTCAGTTAGTTCCCAAACATGATCCTCCCCCAACAGTTTCCTCTCCCAGGGTTTTTTGTTTTGTTTTTTGTTTTGTTTTGTTTTGTTTTTCTGCTGCTGATTCTCTTTTTAAGACATGCCTTGTCTTGATTCTTAATGGAGCAGCACAGAATTTAAATTCTTTCCCTAATTCACAAAATTATTCTTCCCACTCTCTGAAACTAAAATATGGGATACTCTAAATACAATTACTCTTAAGAGGGGGCCTCAGGATTGAACCCCAATTACTTCTTTTGTTATCCATTCATTCATTCTGAATCCAGGCAGTCATTATCACTTTCTTGAACCTAAGCCTTGAGGATATTCAGTGGTCAACCACTCTTAAGACAGCTGCCTTCCAGAACAAAAATGAGTGCCTTCACACTTAGATTACAATGCCCACTGTCCCCCTTGTTGTCCTCCGGCTCCTAGTCTCTGCTGAGTCCTCATCTCATCTTTAGTGATGCTATGGACCACAGAGACTTTCCAGTGGCTCCAGAAGTGAGCTTACCTTGAGATTGGGAGCCTTATCTAGCTGATGACAGTGGTCACCTCAAGACTTGATCAGTACCTGACACACTGGAGTGATATAGTAAATATCAGATGATAGAATGCATTGATGAAAAAAATGAAATGGTTTCTTGAAGACCTTTAATTAGTTGAGAGTAGCAGAACCCATGTGACAAGGGAGAGCACAGCATCCTCCACTCTCCAGGGATGAGAGAACACCCTTTATGTACCACCACCTTTATGTACAAGAGAAAAATCAGTGAACAAAACAGACATGGTCTTTGCCCTCGTGCCTGTAGATGAGCCAAAGATTGTGATAAACTGTAGTTCAATTAAATAAATGCTTGCCCAGTGTGCGACTCTGGGGAGGACTTACACAAACAGGGAAGACTCCAGCTCTTTCTGATTCAGGGATTTGAGAGCAGTGAAACAAAGCTCACCCCTGAAGGGTAGCTTTCTGAAGAGAAGGCATGCCAAGTACTGGTGCCGTGCCATTTTATGATGCTGGCACTTCTCTAAGCCCGTGCATCATTTTTCAGGAGAGTGAAGGTCATCTGGCCTGCTGCAAAGGAGGTCCAGGTGTGTCTTGTGTCAGAGCTTAACCGTTTGCTTTGGGTTCTCAGACTTGAAAACTGTTTCAGTAATGTCCTGCCCGACTGACAACAGTCCATAAATGTGATGTCACAGGAGTCCTGTTGTGTGTGATTTCTTATCATATTGAGTATTTTTTTTCCTCAGTTATCTTAGTGCCAAGGTCAGTTCTGAGGCCCAACGCTGTCAAGACAAGTGCACAATCCAAACAATGTGTACCGCATATGGGTAAGACAGCAGTCACATGGTTGTCTCCATCTATGTAAATAGATTACAAATTTATTCACCCTGTGAGTCTGAAGTGTCAGCTGACTTCATGAGGGACTTACAAGATCTTCCTTTCATTTTATTTGAGCCAGGCCGGTCTTCCTTCCTATGGGCCCTGAGTGGAAGGGTGTGGATAGCTGAAGTCTTTTCTTTTGTCTGCTCTGTTTGGGTAGTGGTTGTCATTGTTGAAGATGAAGTCTCACTATGTATCCCAGGCTAGCCTCAAACACATCATCCCCCTGCTTCTACCTCTTCCTGACTACTAGCATTTACAGGCTCAGGCCACCACCCCGGCTCTCTTTTGCCTTTTATCTGCTTGTGTTCATGGTTTGCTAATAGGTTTCAAAGCTAAAATTTAAGCTTAAGAACCCCCAAAGTCCATTGATTGCTCTGTCTTCAACTTGTGGCCTTCCTATTTTACAGGCTAATATTCTTGCTGCTTTTAAAAACTACCAATAAGAATTCTGAGTGTGGAGATTTTTAAAATATGTCCTTCTTGACATAGTGAAGCTGATTTTGTTACAATGTTATCGTAGGTTCCTAGAGATAGAGGAAATGTAATACATTGTTTCAAAATTTGGACCCTCAAATGATACTTGAGTTCTCTTCCCAGTATTACTGGTAAGTGGTTTTCCAGCCTCAGTCCCAACAGCTTCAGTGTTGTAAAATTTCCTAAATCCTTCCATTTTGGGACAGTTCATCGCTTTACGTCTTGCTAGGATATATGTAAAAATTAATGGAGGAAATGATGTTAATATAACGTCTTAAGAATGTGAAGTCAGTGAGCAAGAACTACTCCAGAGAAATGTGATGACAAAAAAAAAAAAAGGCAGAAATCTATAACTGAGTGTGGTGGCTCATGCCATGATCCCAGCACTTGAAAGGTTGAAACAGGTGAATTGCCAAAACTTCAAGGCTAGCTTGGGCTACGGAGTACAAACCCTGTCTCAAAAACCCCAATTGAACAAAAGAGGCCTAATAATTCCCCAGGCTCGGTGTGTGTAAGAATCCCCAGCTGAGCCAGTTCTGGTTACTGATGACCACACTCCCTTCTGGTCCTGCAAGCCTGTGGAATCTGCACCTTCAAAGCACCAATCATTGATACTGCAAGTCTCTGTGGCTCTCTTGAATAAGAAACTCTTGCCTAGGCTTGGAAAGGTCTTCAGAAACTGATTACACCTGTTTTCCCAGCCAGACTGTTGTTTCCAACAACTGAACTCAAAGGTGGAGTGGAGATGAACTAGTGAGACATTTTGTCCAGTATTTTACACCTTTTAGCTCCAACTATCTATATGGAGAATGATGATGTAGGCCCTAGCAAATCTTCCCAGGCTCTGGGGAAGCATGCTGGAGCATGTCAATAAGGCCCACACACTGCCTCCCCTCCTAGGGGAAAAAGAACATCATTTCATGTTTGCCTTGTGCATATAGTCATTTCAAATACAGAGGTAAAGGATAGCCTGGGCCATGTGAGACCATTTTTAAAACAATACAAAAAGCAGGGGTGTTTTGTAAAAGCTCTTTGTGGCCAAGGCCAGCAATTCATAGCACAAGGCTCAATATGACAAGCTCTTAAAAAAACACTTTGTTCCTTGGACCCAAACTAGTATATTGTCAGTCTATACAGGGTTGCCCCGTGATGACCCCCAAATAGTCTTTCCAAAGCAGAAGAATTCAGACCCCTGTATTTCTAAGGCATGCAGCATGCCGTTATAAATTATAGCTGCAACTTTAGGTGAAGGAACCCAGTGGAGAAAGTTAAAGATTGAGTGTACTATAGAGAAGAAGGATGTAGTATGGACCCTCAGGAAAGTGATTCGGTTTGAATGTGAAATGGCCCCCCACGGGCACATGGAACCATTGGACACTTGGGCCCCAGCAGGTGTCACTGTTTGGGAGCTTGTGGAACCTTCAGGAGATGGCACCTTTCTGGAGGAAGTGGGTCACCAGGAGAGAGCCTTGAGGATGTGTGACTCAGGCCCATTTCCTTTCTGCTCCCTGCTTCCTGCCTTCAGACACTGCGTGACCAGCCTTCTTATGCTTCTACTGCCACACCTTTCCTGTGATATAACAGCCCGAATCCATTCTTAAACCATGAACCAATAAACCTTCCTTTCTCCCTTTCAATTCTTATCTAATTATTGTGTATTTGGTCATATGAGACAAGTTGCTAACACAGGGACTGTTGGTAGTAGGCACCCTCACCTCACCCAACCGTCTTAGAGGATTTCCTAAAGTGCATTGCCACATCTCATTGTTCACCTTTTTTTTCTTTCTAAGACAGAGTTTCTCTGTGTAGCTTTCACAGCTTCCAAAGCATTCCCTCTCTGTCCTCAATAGTCACCTCCATGTCCTAGTCCATTCTTTCTTCAGAACCTGTTTTACTTTACAATAGAAATGCCAGCCATATTCTGTTAAGATAAACTACCTCTCTGTCATTTACTCAACTTTATCAAAGAATGGAGGATCTGGAGGGCCTGCGGTGCTCACCTGTGGACTGTGGAAGACTAAGATACTTCTAAAAAGAAGATGGCAGTTGTCTGGCTTCACTCCAGAGAAGCCTGTCCCTACCCTGCTCTAACCCCACCCCCAAAATGTCAGGTTTCTTTTTAGAAACAAAGCAATTTTCCAAACAAGTGACTGCCTTGTCCCCTGCCATCAGCATCCGATTCTGTCCAGCTCCCACCCTAACCACCCCTTGTCTCTTTTCCTGATGCCCCCAGAGGAGCCTGGGGGTGCTTGTTAATGGCAACACAAACTGAACAGTGCTTTTAAAGCCAAGAACTAAGGTGGTGGAGATGTCTCCTTTCCTTCCGTGGTCACTGTCCTATCTGTGGAAGTAGCAGTTGGACTCCTAAGAGTTTCCACCCTAACCATCTTAGCCAGAAGTTTCCAAAAGAGAGCCACATCACCACTGCCAGAATCATCACCGCCATTTGCTTTATTCATAGGCAAAGGTAATGAGGGTGCCTTTGGGAGTGTCTCTGAATTCTCACAGCAGAGAAGGAGCCCTGATGTAGAAAGTCTTTGAAATCAGCAAGCTTTGTTGTTGGTTGGTAAGCAAGTCTCTTCCCTGTTGATTTTCCTGTGATTGTGCCATTAGGTCTCTTCCTCTCCTGGATGATGCTGCTCTCAAGGTAGTTTCCCTAGAAAAGGCTTGTTATGGTGAACTAGGGTGTCCCTGCCATGGCATTGTCACTTTCCTGTAGAGCTCAGAACAAACTCCTCAGGAGAACATAATTGGAGCACCATCTTTTCTGTTCCATGAGCCTAAGATTTGTCCTGTGGGAGGGTGTTTTAACTTACCACATCACTATAAGTGTGAACCATCATCCTAGAACCTCTCTGGATGTCACCTTCTGTGCAAGAAGGACACACCCCAGGAAGTAGGAAGCCCCCAGAATTTTTTTTTTTTTTTTTTTGCCCATCTGGAACATTCTCCAAGCCTTTTGATGGACATGGAATTCCTAGAGTGAGTTCCCCAAGAGGTTAGCTTTAAAGGAGACATGGACTACTCATCCTTATCTCCAGGCTCTTCCCACAGTGGCCACAGCTACAGCGCGGTCTCAGCCAGACTCCATCCCACCATGTCCTCTTCTGATAGAGCGAGGTGTGCTCTGTGTAGATGCTGGTCAGAGCAAGGGATTTAAACTCTTATCAGAAGACTAGGAGGAAAGGAGAGGTGGGTTGTTGCAGAGGAAATATCAAGGATTCTTGTTGGCCTCAGAGGATCACGACAGCTCTCAGAACCTGAAGTCTCTCTACCCTGAGCCCACGCATCCGTCAGTACCACACTACACAAAAAGCACCTCTATTGTGGAACTCACAGAGATGCTGCATCATTTCTAAACACTCCGAGAGCAGTCGGAGGACATGGTACTGCTTGTCTATGTTGTTGGTTCCTGCAGAGGCACTTGCAACTTTCAGTCAAAACGTGGGTTGTTTACTGCTAAGTCCAAATTAGCCTCAGCCACATAATAAATACTAACACATGGAAATCTCGAAATGAGTTGTTTATGTCAAATCAAAATACTTTTCAGACCTTGCTATTTAGGTAAATACCTTAAACTCATGGCATAAAATATCAAAAAATATCTTTGACAAAATCCTTTCTGAAACGAATTAAGGTGCTTCAGATGTAAAGAGGGCCTTGTTCTTCTGGATGAGAAAAAGACATGGACATGGTTGAACGAAGGATGGAGGGAGCGGGAACTCTCTGTGAAGCAAATATTTCCAACAGTGGCCCCCTGCCTGCTGTCTGCTGCACCACGGTTTGGGGTTTGGGATACCGCATGCTTATTTCTCACCTGCCAACAGTCAATGTGGCGCCCCAGAGAGCAGGCAGCCTCACCCCCCAGGGTGTCACACCGACTCAACCTAGTTTCCTCCCCACTTCTGACTCTGGTGGGTTCAAAGGGTTCGTTCTGTCCTGGTATCAAATGGGGGAAGATAATGGAGAACACATGTGCACATTTATGCACACATAGCCATAGGCACATGCATGTACATATATTTACACACACACACATGCCATACATTCACTCATACACATGCCTGTACATATATTTAACACACGTGTGTGCACATACATTCACATACACACACACACTATGTTTCACCAGCCTTTTACCTCTGTTTACATCCCTGCAAAGACTGGTTCTCTGGACCCATCTAGACACAAAGGGTTTGGGCACTGTGGTCTCTGCCAGGTAGACTCTGCCCAGCCGAAGCCTTCCTGTGGACACAGGAGCATGTTTTGGGGTGATGTGTGGCTGTCACTATCATATGGACAGTTCCTTGTTTAAACATTGTTCAGGGAGGTAACAGAAGCACCACACGTTTGCAGAGGACAATGTCACAACATAAAGCCAAGTCCACATTATGTAAATTCCTGAAGATCTGACAGGATGGCAGCCAAGAGGTAGACAGGCAGCAGCTGAAACAGTGTGGAAAAATACAAGGCAGTGTATCTAGGGAAAAGAATCCAAATTAGGTTGTACTAATGGGATAATAATATTCCACTCGGAAGATGGACATGAGGATCATTATACACCATTCCCCAAAGACCTGGATGCAGTGGCAGCTGCTGTAACTCCAAATCCTCCAAATAACAGGCATCCTCTGGTGGAGGGTTACAGAGAAAACCATCTTTTTTGGAATTTTTGACATAGCCTCATTTGGACTAGTGGATATCATCCTGGCTATTCGGTCTCAATAATTAACTAATCAAAACTAAGAAAAATTCTAGAAGGAGCCTCGGGATGAAGGGTAACAGTTTCCAACCTTTGTAGAGAGATGGACTCCAGAGAAATGCCTGTATACACATACAGATTTGCATTGATTTTAATGCAAATCCACAGCAAAGTTGGGCAGCTGAGGCCAGTCTCCTAAAGAAATTGATTTCTTTATGGGGGTAGATTTAAAAGTTTGGATTCTCATGTCTTGATTGTAAAGACTCAGGGAGTTGATTGGAGCTCTGGTCTCCAAATGTCAGAGCTATGGACACATCCACTAAATTCCAGTATGGTAAAATGATATCCTCAGGACAGCACCTGAAAGGGGCACATTCAAAGGGAAAAGAATAAAAGCATCATCACTTAGGTGGCTATTTTCACAAGCTTGTGGGACTTCACTAACTTACAAGTGGGAAGAACACAGCTATGAACAGCTTCCAAAATGATTTACGCCCGGTGCATGGTGGGATGTTGGAGGAAACTGGGTGGCCTGGGGTGGGGCTCTCACCATTTGTGAAGGATACTGACAAGCTTGCTCTCATAACATGTCCCTTGGTGCCACCAAAAAGTGTTGACCCAGTTTGGAGCTTTATTTTATTAAAATTAATCACCAGTACCCACTGGACATTATTGTGGTATGAATATTTTATTTGGTATGTTTTCTGTAGAGGCAAAGGAGATGCCAATTAATTAACCAATTTGGTGTAATTATGAAATGAACAATAATGGAGGTCACAGGTGATTATTTTGGAGGATGGGAGTAGCACACATGATGATCCCCAGTTTTTTATGCATGGACATGACAATATGAGGAGCCACACCTCACACTTCATGATGTTAAGTAATACTACACAACCCCAGTCCCAGGGCTCACAGTCTGGGTCCGGATACCACCCAGCATCGGCTCTCTTCTCCTTTCCACTGTTTGTCTGTTGAATGCCCAGAAGCTGGTACCATTACCTCACCTGACTTCATCTACTTCTCTGTGTCAGAGTCAGGGACTTTTCTGTAAAAAAACAAGCTAGAGGAGCTGCTGACTTCAAAGCCATCTGAAGAAAAAAGTTCTGGGCAGGAACCCACTCTATTACAGCCCTGAAGAAACAGTGAAGAGTGGCTAGTTGCCACACAAGGCATCACAAGCTTCACTTTGTAAGCCTTGATGGCTGCTTCTTTCTTCAAGGAGCCGCACATTGTTGGCGGTTCCTGTCACAAATGCTATCTTGGCATCTAGAGCTTAGAAAGTCATACCTGGAGGATGTTGTCTCCTGATGCCTGACAAAGCAACCTGTTGCTGAAGTTTCTTGTCCTGCCAGGTCCCACTGCTTTAGCCCCAAATAGGCACCTGGAGATGCTGTATTAATTATAAACTGTTGCCCAGTGGCTAGAGCTTCTTATTGGCTATCTCTGTCTTAATTATTAACCCATTTCTATTAATCTAAGTGTTTTTATGTGGTCTTATCTTACCAGAGAAGGGTCCAGACCTGTTAATCCTGGCTACATGGCATCTTTCAGGGGTCTCCCTCTGCCTACCTTTCTCAGAATTCTCCTCATCTCCTAGTCCTGCCTATCTTCCTGCCTCTATTGGCCAAACAGTGTTTTATTCATCAACTAATAAGAGAAACACATATACAGAAAGACATCCCCTATCAGCAACCTGTGTTGGTACTCTGTGGGAGAAGCTGGAGAAGGGTAAATACCTAGCACCTGTGCATTGTTCAGCACCTAACAGATGCCGAGCAACGACGTGATTCTTCATTGAATAAAAAGATTGTCGACTTCTGTGCTAGCCAGCATCCTATAGCTATAGTAAATGCCTGGCATGAAGCACTTTTAAAAGTAAAAACCTTCTTCTGGCTCACAGATTTGAAGGTTTGTGTCCATGGTTGGTTGAACTGTTGCTTTGGGGCCTGTGGGAGATAATACATCTGAGTGGGAGTGTTTGATCAAGGAAGTTACTCACCTCATGGTGGCCAGGAAGCAGAGGAAGAGGAAGAGGAAGAGGAAGACCCAGGGTCTTCTCATCCCCTCAAAGACATGTCCTCAGCGTGCTCCTTTCCTTCCACTTGGCCCTTCCCCCACCTCCCAGTATCAACAGAGGCTGAAGGCCAACCTTTCAACTTATGCTCCTTTGGGGGACAATTTAAAAATATTTCAACTTCAATATTTCAGTACTGAAGGGGTTCTAATTAGAAAAACCATCATTTGATCTGAAGTTTTTAGATGAGGCACATCCTTTGCCTCTTACTACATTCTCAGGAACAAAAACTTGCAATGAAGTGGGCTACCTCTACAATATTTTAGATGCTGAGAATTTAATTCTTTCACTGAAATGATTTAGCCTGTGTGGCATTTCCTTAAAATGTTAAAACCGCAGTTACTCTTTCTTTATTTTTAAAGACTATTTAATGATGCTGGAGAGATGCTCAGCAGTTAAGAGCACTGGTTGTGCATCCAGAGGACCAGGTTTGGTTCCCCCCACCCACATGGCAACTAACAACTGTAACTATAGTGCCAACGCCCTCTTCTGGCCTTCACAGGCACTGTAGTCACACAGTGCACAGGCATACATCCAGGCAAAAAACGCTACACAAAAAAATAAAATATGTTTTAAAAAAATTGTAAAGACTGTGTAACAACCTTAGACAGTGCAAAAAGGGAACAAGGGAAACAAACCTTCGTGGCCCCATCCTCTGACGCAGCAAGTCATTTCATCTTTGTCACACTAAGCTCCAGTCAGAGGCAGAATGTGTGATCATGACCATGTGTCACAGGTACTGTCATGGTGAAGTTACAGTTTTTAACTTAAGTGGAACATGTTGAGAGGGAAAGGACCAAATAAACTCAATGATACCCTCCCTACTTAAATGGCCACTAAAGCAAAAGTTTTTAGGAAGACCCACTTCAGAGAATGTGGGGACTTTCTTCCCAGATCAGAGAATTAAGTAGCCTGCAGAGCCTGTGCGAGCCACAGTAACAACCAGACCCAGCCCTGCCTACAGTGAGCTGCCAGGAATGCAGAGTGTAGACCAGCAAAGATGGTAAAGAGACAAGGAGAGGGCAAAGCAGGTCAATTTCCTGCAGACCCCACTGCTCAGAGAGACATCCAAACGGTGCTCTGACCGGTTTAAAATGTCACCACTCCGCAAAAGAAAACATGGAGATCAGTGTGCTCAGTGCTCTCTGCTGTCCTCTGACCCATCCTTGACTAAGATGCCCAGGAATGGTGGTAACAGCAGCGTCCCTCAGACCCAGCAGTGCTTCTGAATGCATTGGTCCCTTCATCACCACAAGAAATTTTGAGGTCACCAGGGTATTCTTTATCAGTTCCACTGTGCTCAGAAAGCAAAATAACAATGTGTGTGTGTGTGTGTGTGTGTGTAGATGTGCATGTTTGTGTGTGTATACATGTACATTATTGTGTGTGTACATGTGTGTGTACATGTGCATGTGTGTGTGTGTATACATGTGCATTATTGTGTGTACGTGTGTGTATGTGTGTGTCCAAGCGTACATGCACATGTGTGCTTGTAGAAGCCATAGGGCAACCTCAAGTGTCATTCTTTCCCAGGCAGTCTGCCTTTTTTGATTGTCATTGTCATCTGTTTATTTGAGACACCCTCTCTTGCCTCCCTGTTGCTGGGATTATAATCATGTTTTTTATGTGGGTTGTGGAGGTTGAACTTGGGTCATCATGCTTATGCAGCAGGCACTGTATCCCCAGACCAAAGGTAACAATTGGAAGAGGAAAAAAAATGAAGCCATGTCGTCTTTGATCACAAAATGAAAGTTTAGAAGTTAGGTTGTCCCTGGATATATAGATCATCCTGTAAAGGTTAGTGGCCTGCACCACAGCCACATGCAATTGCACACACTCACCCTTTTCCATATCATCAAGCAAGCAGCTCGTGTGCATGGAGTAAGTGGGGCTTTCCAGCCGAGCATTAGTGAGCAGGGTGTGGGGGCTGCTGATAAGGGAAGCCAGCAAAAGGATGTTTCAAAATAACTGGTTCTTGGCCAGGATGGAGAAGGCTTACCTGTCTACAGCACAGCTCGTCAGCAGGACTGGTGTGTAAGTTCTGTTTGGTTCAGCCATTTCTGTCTTGTGTTATTAGAAAATAATATATCGATTACCCGGACTTTGGTTGCCTCATTTTAAGGAAGCTGGTCATTTTTGGAAAGTGCCAAATCTAGGAAATGACTCCCTTTGATTTCTACAGGTTTCTAGCACCCTTTGTGAAATCTCAGGACCCAGCCTCCACCCCTTCATCTGCCCTTGTGAGGTTTGGGAGGGAAAGGCGCATATCAGCTCAATATTATTTTAGCAACAGAAGCTTCTACTGTGGTTATTTTTAGCGTGTCAGGTGTGCTCTGCCTGCCACGAACCTGGTGTATTTGAGTGTTTAATTCAGCGGCCTCTCTCATTTGAAAGGAAGCCTGTTCCAGCCCTCTGCCCACCATAGAGCCACTTTATAGCTGCTCGTAAATTTCCAAACATGCAGGGATATCTTTAGCTGTGACTCCAGATACTTCCTGTTGGGCTGCAAGATGCAACCCTGCAGCGTATGACACTAAATATACCCTCCTGGTCCAGCCACACAAACAGGGACAGCAACAAGCTTTGTTTTTTGCTTTTGTTTTTAATCTAATACTAAACAGTTTTCATTTGTTTGTTTCAGTTAGATTAAGTAATTTGGTTTATTTTAGCAATTGAAGTCATTTCCATTTCTCCCCACTCCCCCACCCCGGCCTTCAACACCTAGCCTTTTCTCTTCTGACTCAAAAACTGGTCAAAAGCCCTAGAGTGTGAACCAGAATGGTTTAATGCCACATACATTTTGGACTGTGCTGTTAAACAAATGGCATGGTGACTGTCAGCTCAGAGCTGACACCGCATTCATTCCAAACTATTCTTCAACTTTGCCTGGGGCCTGGGTCACAGGAAGACACCCCAAGATCACCTTCTGGGGCTTGAATGAGAAGAAAAATGTTCAAGGTCTTTCCAGGCCTTATCCTGTTGGAGGAGAAATCTCTCCCAGATTAGAGTCATCCCTAAGAAATTCCTTGGATTCTCAAAGAAAGATCTGTCTGTCATCCCTGAATCTTCAGAACAAGGAATTTACGCTGAACTCCACTGTCTATTTTGTGGGGTTTTTTTTGGGGGGGAGAGACAGGGTTTCTCTATGTAGCTCTGGCAGTCCTTATAGACCAGGTTGGCCTCTGCCTCCCAACTGCTGGGATTAAAAAGTGTGTGCCACCATCTCCGGGCCTCTGTTTTAAAATAGAAAGGTAGAGAACAAGTGATGAGGCTATAGTTCTGTGATAAGGTACTCACCTTGCCTGTATGAGGCCCTGAGTTCAGTTCCCAGCACCACCTCCCAAAAGTGTGTTAAGCAAGTACAGGCACAAAAGGAAGGGTAAACCAGAAAGACAAATGAATAATAATAACAGTGGCTTTCACCTATCCAAGCTTGCTAGGCACAGGGACTACTCTAAGTGTGCGCCATTTAGTTTCAGGAATCCTCATTGAAACCCTGTGAGGTTGGATCCTTCCTGTTCCCTCACATTTGTTTTTCAGGACCAGTCTCAAAACAGCAATATAGCAATGAGTTAGATAGGGCTCCTGCGCTCATGAAGGCACCACACAGGGTAACTGCTCTGGTTTGGCTAAATCTTCTTCAGAGGCCTGTGTGAAAGGGCTTAGTCCCAGACCCATGGTCTTCTTGGAGTTAGGGAATCCTCTAGAGTGGGGACCTGGTTGATAAGAGTGTGCTCTCTAAGGACCAGTAAGGCCTTGGCCCCTTCCTCTTCCTCTCTGTATTGGCATCTCATGTAGTGAGCAGCTATGCATCTGCTGTGTGCTCCCATCATAACATGCTGCCTCACCAAGTTCAAAAGTAGTGAGGCCAGGTAACCATGGAGCCAAACCCTCAAAACTATGAACAAGAATAAGCCTATTCTCTGGCTAGATTGAGTATCCCCTCTATTGGTCATAGTCATGGACCATTGACTAATAGAGCCACTAAACAAACAGTTGAATAATTTCTAGAGGCCAGAGACTAGTTGGAATTTTGAAGCTTGATCAATAGTCCTTGTGATTGTGTGTGACATGCAGGCCTTTAGAAGTGTATACTGAGTGCTCTGGTCTCCGGCCCCCTCCTGACCCTCTCACCCAATTTCCAATTAAGCTATACCTTTCAGCCTGGCGACACCTGACTGCCTGGCCACAGGGCTGCTTCCTACCTCTGATACTTTGCACATACTGACCATAATACCACGAACAATCTACTTACTCAAGCCCTCTTCAGCTTCCAGATCTTCTACCTCAGAACCCCAACCTGGACCCTGTCGCACTAGGAAGTTGAACCTCCAATGTGCTCCCTTGTGCTACTCTCTACCTCAGCACTTGCCTCTACATAGGATCCAAAGAGGGCTCCACTTACACACCACATGCCCTTGAAACCTATTTCATTCATTTTCGAAGATCTGTCACTTGGCACAGTGACTGTGGACTTCCATCAGTGAGCACCTGTTGGATGAACGTGTATCTCTGCATGACACTGTGCCTTCTCTATCCTGATAGGAAAGATTTGTGAACACAGTGTCCTTCCTGGCAGGATTTAATGGGACAAGCAAAGGTCTTGTGAGACTGAGCCGTGGTGGCTTCCATTTTGCAAGGAAAGAAGAGAATGTCCTCTCCACCCTCTTCACTTCTAAGTGACTCTCGGGTAGGCTCTCTGAGCATGTGCAGTAATAGAGAATCAAGCAGCCTATTCCTCTGTCCACCCTACTGAAAAACCTACTCTTCTGTTAAGCAAACTCAGCTAAAGAGCTTTTAAATTTTTTTCTCCTAGAGCCGTGGAATAATGCTATTCTACCTCCTGTGTAATAATAGCTCCTTGAGGATCTCAAGAGAGTTATGGCCTGTGTTACACTCATTTTTCCTTACCAGATGTGTCCAGTTTCTGTCATGTCACACAGCTCTGGATGGATGCCCGTAGGCCTCCTCACACATCTTAAATCATCAGTGTCCCAAGCTAAACAGTACTCCACATGACTCTGACCGGTACAGGCAGTACAATTCCCTTGAGTCTGCAGCCTAAGTTCATATTTGTTGGTGTTACAGCCTTATTGCCTCTTCCACTCTTCCTGCTCTTGTGGGCGTTCTACATACCACAAACCTGTGTCAGATCACTTCTAATCTTTATAATAGTAGCTGGAGGTGAGCATAGTAGCATACACTTGTCATCCTAGCACTCAGGAAACTGAGGCAATAGATGGTGAGTCCCAGGCCAGCCTGGGCCATGGAGTGAGACCCTGTCTCTAATAGCAATAATGATGATAATGACATCCCCTGGTTATTGAGAATGCCCTATGCCCATGGTCCAGGTGCCCTTCTAAGTGTTTGCTGTCTGCTTTCCTTAGTTCTCCTTCTTACTCTAAGGCTAAGCTTAAAAGTAGTTTACCCAACATGCTGCCATTTAAATCTAGCTTGTTATTATTCAAAATCTATATTCGATCTAATCATCCCAAACTCACATGCCTGGTTGTTTGTTTGTTTGTTTGTTTTGGTTTTTGTTTTGTTTTTTTGTTTGGTTGGGTTTTTTTTCACCTAAATTCTGAATTAACTCTACTGTTGACAGAGTTTCTTCTTGATGCCCCAGCATCTCCCTGACTCCATAGGCAGATTTTCGCTTCATCTTTGCATCATATCTGCCGCCTTCATCCAAGTCCACATCACTCAAGGCCTCATCCTACCCATCAGAGAACTTCAAGTCAGCATCGATCCGAGGACTAGGTCTGAGACAGTTCACATGACTGACGGTGCCAGGGGACAGCCACAAACTGGCCTCTTTCTTTCCTACATTTCAAAAAATCCCGTGTTTAATCTTTTGTCCTAAAACACTCCAGAAGCTGGCCACCTTCCTCCTCATTTGAGTGTGGGCTGTTACCTTGGTTCTGTGTTTATGGTTCACTCTGATCTCCCATTAGTCATTCATTCTCAGCATCAACTTTGCTTCCGTTGCCACAGATGTAGACTGTTAAGTCTTAGATCACTTTCCTCTCCCACCCAAAATATTAAAACTTATGGGAATACTTCTTACAGGAAATAGGAAAAAAGATAAAGAAAATACAAACAAAACTGTCCCATAGCCCTAGAGATAGCCCCTGATACTACAATTCATTTTAGTAACTCTGAGGCTGCTTGCCTGGCTGCCTAAATCATTTGTGGCATGTCCTAGGCTTTGTCACCCACACCAGAGCAGGGGCAATAGCCCAATATCAGCTATGTTTTTGAAAAAGGAATGCTGACTCAAGGTAAGAAGGAAGGCTGAGCCCCAGGGAAAGTACAGGGTGAATATAAAGGGTGGCAGGGAAGAGTGTCCCTGCCATTTGAGCCAGCATGTGTGCTGCAGTGGGTTTAGTCTGTTTATTTTGCATACTTTGCTGTGTTGATATGTTATGCAAGGCAGTACATGGTTGCAACCCAACCCTCTCAATATTGTTTCCCTAGGGATATAACTGGACCACTCTGCCGTTGTGGGTTTTTTCCTTCTCTGTCATCCCCATTGGGCTCCACCCCTGCCTGAATTTTGTCTGGACACATTTCTCTCATCCCTTGCATGTCAGTTTGAACATCGGGGATTAGAGAGGAATCATATGAGCGAGAAGGTTCTCTCTGGGTGACTGTGATGTGTTGGACATCTGTCTCCAAATGCATTGTGTTCAGTTTAGAACTAGTCTTTCAACCCATCACAGTAATTTTTCACAGATGGATGGATGGACAAACATCTAACAAAAATCTCCTGTCTGTTCTCATCAAGAGAAGTTCAGGTACCACACTGCCCAGAGGTCTCTTCCAGCTCAGTCATCCTTTGGATGCATGATTGATATTTTGGAAGCAGGAGTATCACTTGGCATATTTGTCAGTTCGTGACAGTCTCCATGAGAGTTTTGTTTTGTCCATCAGAAGCCTGGAGGAAGATGTAAATCACATAAAGGAACTGAGGGAAGCAAGTCAGCAGATAGCAAAGATGAAAAGGGAAGTGGCAGAGGGAACCAGAGTGTGGTAACATGGAGAACATCATCCTGCAGCCTAAACAGATGAAGGAAACATGTTCTGGCCATGTATCCAGAACTGACTTTAAAAGGGCCATTCCAGGAGGTCCAAGTCACAGATCCAAGTGTGTGTCTGGTGTCATGAGAATGGCCAAGCACATGTGAATACCCCGTCCAATCTCTAAACATGCAGATGGGTAGCCACATCTTAAACTTTTAGCAAAAACAACAGAAGATTAGATTCTACAGTGACTCCTTGGGTCTTTTCTTCTATGCTCACAATTACTTGTAACTCCAGCTCCAGGGGATCAGACACCATCTTCTGGATTCTGTAGGTACATGCACACACCCACACCTAGACATATGCATATACACACAATTAAAAAACCAAAATACCAATCTGTTCTTAAAAGAACTTGAATGATATATTGCACGATGTGGGGTTTGTTGTGGGTTTTAAAATATTTTTTAAATGTTATGTGTATGAGTGTTTGCCAGCATGTTTGTCTGTGTACCACATACGTACCGGGTGCCCAAGGAGGTTGAAAGAAGGCATTGGATCCCATCAAATGGCAGTTTCCAATGGTTGTGAGGCACCGTGTGGGTGCAGAGAACTGAACCCAGGTCCTCAACAAGAGCAGCGAGTGTTCTAACTACTGAGCCATCTCTCCAGCTGCTTGTTTTCATTTGTTCATGTTTTAAAATTTTTTTACCTATTGCCGTGTCCTGATCCACTGAATAAAATTCACACAGCTAAAATTTTCTATGGAATTTCTCAGCCCCTGGTAGTTCTATCAGCAACACCAGATGTGTCAATCAATGTTCATTTAAAACTGAGATGCAATAGTTCACATTCATCCCTGTTTTCCTTTTATTTGGGGGTGGGATGGGGGACAGGAAGTGCTCTTACAGTAAATGATATCCATGGAGGGAGGAAAAAAGTAATTTGAAATCCTGAATCTGTGCTGTTGCCATTATAACTGAAGAGTGGGTTCCAAGTTCACTGCTGTCACTGTTGGCATGGTTCCTTCTGGTCCAAGATGCTACGGTGGTTGAAGGTTACAGCCAAATAACTGAAGTAGATAGGCTTTCTCCAGGCTTGTCCAAGTGCTTCTCATTCCCACAGCCTAGGGAGGGTGTTACTTTGGCTCACAGCTGTTGAGTGGAAGAACAAACCAGTCTGTCCTTTTGCTCTGTTACATGGAGGCTGGCTGCAGTACAGAGAGCCAAGGAATCCCGGTTCACACCTGGGGAAGAGTGTTTGTAGCATTTGGTCATTCACCTCCCTGCAGAGAGAGGGTGTCTAGCTGCTGAGTGATGGCAAATATCAAGCCTGCACCCAGGGTGTTGGAAAGGGGGGTGAGGCAGGGGGGGGGCCTTGATGACCATGTGTTTGACAGTGATCTTGTTTGCAGTGTCTTCCGTTATGTTCATTAAGAAGGAAGCATAGAAGATGGATGATCATTATAGGACTCCTTGGAGTCCAAGGTATATAATTCAGAGAACTTCTCTGTTCCTCATGGAAATGTAAGTTGTGAAAAACTCTGGGGAGAGCTGTTTAGAAAGAGCTGCCAAAACAGACCCTTAAAAATACCAGAGCTTGGGCTGGAGAGATGGCTCAGAGGTTAAGAGCACTGGCTGCTCCTCCGAAGGTCCTGAGTTCAATTCCCAGTACCCACCTGGTGGCTCACAACCATCTATGAAATCTGGTGCCCTCTTCTGAAATGCAGGCAGAACACTGTACACATGATATATAAATAAATCTTTTTTTTGAAAAAAAATACCAGTGCTGGGGGAGAGAGGACCTGTTTGGAGAAAGGAGGAAAGGGATGAGGGAGACTGGTGGAAGCATATATGAGAAAGAACAATGTTTGTGAAAATGCCATGGAAACCATTCTTTTATACACTAAAACTAATAATAAAAATAATTATGTAGCACAACAAAATGTTCACAGGTTTTGATGCAGAATTTTTACTTGTTGGAACTGATTAGAAGGAAATCATCAGTGATATATACAAAAAGTTTATTATACACAAGAATGAGGTTTCTTCCCATATTAAAATAAGTGATAAAAGAACCTGGGAGATGAATAGTAGTTGCCACACAACCATGAGGACATGAATTTGGATCCCCAGCACCCACGTAAAAATCTGGGCATGACAACACACACCTGTGATTCCACCAATGGGGAGGCAGAAACAGTGATATCACTGTTATCCAGTGATAACTGGATATCACTGGCTATCCAGTCAAGCCAAACCTGTGGTCTTCAGGCTTAGTGAGGGACCCTGTCTCAAAAAATAGATGGAGAGCAATGGAGAAAGACACTTGACATCTGTCTCTGGACTCTACATGCATGCATACACATGGAAAGATATGCATACACATGTACACACACAAAAATACATAGTTTTTAAATCAATGGTGAAAAATTGAAAATATTCAAAATGTCCAGTAACAGACCATTGGTTAAGCAAGTAATAACAGCTGAGTATAATGGAATAATACAGCCACAATCTTTGTTTCATTCAGGTGAATATTTGGCAGGAGAATAATGGGTAGAGATTAAGTCATTACTGTTTTGTGGTAATCTTTTGTAGACCTTCTATCTTCCTGTTTTAGGTTTTTCTGTGTTGTTCAGATTTCCCATATCAAATAAATTTATAGTCAGTGCTGGGCAGTGGTGACTCACGTGTTTAATCCAGCACTCTGGAGACAGAGGCAGGCAGATCTTTATGTGAGTTCAAAGCCAGCCTGGTCTACAAAGTAAGTTCCAGAACAACCAGGACTACATAGAGAAACCCTGTCTCAAAAAATCAAAACAAAAATTTATAATCAGAAAAATAAATATAAGTGCATGTTAAAATTATTAAGCCAGGCATGGTGGCTCATGCCCTTAATCCCAGCACTTGGGATGATCTCTGTGAGTTCGAGGCCAGCCTGGTTTAAATTGTGAGTTCCTGGACAGCCAAGGCTGCCACACAGAAAAACCCTGTCTTGAAAAAAAAATAATTATTAATTAAGCACCCATAATAGACTCCCTGCCTGGCTTGTTTTGTATCAAGCACTCCTTTCAGTTTTATGCAGTTGCAGTCACAAGGCACACACCAGTTTATAGTTTACTCTTCTTTCCTTTTCGTGTTTTTTTTTTAGAGACAAGTCCTCAGTTAGCCTAGGGTAGCCTTAAACTCTTGATCCCCCTGCCTCTACCTCCCAAGCACTGGGATTACAGGCCTGTACACTATAACTGATTTATAGTTTACTGATCTACTGTCGTTGTCACAAACACTCCAAGGTGGTCGTATTTGTAGCTCATAACATACACTCAGAGTAAGTAGGTAATCTCAGATTTTAACTCTGCACTAGGCAAAGAGGGTTTTTAGTAACTCCTTCCCTACCCATCTTAGTCCCCAGGTATAATTTGCCACCCCCTCATCTGTGTTTTCGTACTTAGACACTCTTTGTTAATCCGTTATCTCCTATGTGGGAGCTCTCCTTGAGAGCCAGCCAGTGGCCATGGTTCTTGGTAGCCCCTGTGCCTAGCATGGGCTGACACTGACCCTGTGTAGACAGAGGGGAGGGGGACCAGTGGGTGGATGGGGAAGAGAATTGATCAGCCAGGCTTTAGTTGTCAGCTCTTTTTGCCTTAAACATCCTTATGAACTCATGACTTCCAACCCCCGATTCACAGGAGTTTGTAAGGAAGGATCGCAAAAGGCCTGAAGTTGCCCAATTCTCCCTTAGTCATTTTGTAAAATTATATTTTGTTTTCACGTTAAGTTTTAGATTCTACTGGGAAGGTCGTTGATGATAGTTCACTTACAAGATTTGAAAACATTTTTAACTTTCACTCTGAGTTTTTTCCCATCATGCATTTCCCACATTCCTTTCCAAATTTATATCAGTACCCTTAATAGCAGTTAAAATGCTTCTAGAACAACAAAAAAAAATAGATGCTGCTTGAAATGTACAAAGTTTCTGTTTGGAATGATGAAAAGTCCTGAAAGTAGTAGAAATAGTTACAAAGTATTGTGGATCCACTTAACGTTATTAAATTGTACACTCAAAAGTAGTTACAATGAAAGGTTTTATGTTGTGAATATTTTAGCAATGTGAAAAGGAAAGAAAAACAGAAATTGAATCATGTGACACCCATTCTTCCTATATATCTGGTTTTTACTAGTTGAACCTCTTCTGAGTTAGACTCAGACTACTGTGTCTTTGTGAAGACAGAAAGGATAAATTCCTCAGGTTTGTGTGTAGCCCGTTATCTTGACTTAGCAGATAGCCTATGTGCAACCATCCCATTTTCTTTCCTTCCTTGAGCCCTTGGCATGGACCATCATAAGGAAGAAGCTGGTGACTGGAAATGTGGAGGGACATTCATTCTTCTAGAATCAAGCCAGTATCATTTAGGGACTGGTCCTGTTCTCTTCTGAGTAAGAAATGCCACATCTTTTTTCTTACTACTTCTTGTCTGTACACATGTTCTCTTGGGGAAATATGTTCAACATTATATGGGGCTTTTTGTCTTGTTTCGCTATCATTCCGAAAACTACAGTTGTAGAAAGTTTGCCTAGCATGCTGAAGATCCTGGGTTTGATCTTTAACACTTCCAAGAGGAAAGGGGAGGGAGGGACGGAGGGAGGGAGGGAGGGACGGAGGGAGGGAGGGAGAGGAAGTGCAGAATGTGTTTTTCCAAGCACTTCTCTGAATGCAACCATGAGGGGAGAACCCGGCTTTGAAGTGTCCTCAGGACCTTGGCCACTTTCCACAGCTGCAAAGGCGGGAACAGAGCCAGCCAGATCCAAGTGACCACTCCAGGCTAGTTGTTGGTTAGAGGCTAAAGGGCCTCTGAGATTGTGATGCCTAAGGGGCCTCTCTAAATGATCCTGAAACACTCTCTTCTCCAATCTTCAGTAAGCATCCTACAATGGATGCTATGCCATAGTTAGGGGTAGCCTTTTCTAGTGGTACAGAGTATGTGCCTTCAATGTCGTGAGTCTCAGAGCTGATTAAACATGATGTACGGGGGAGGCCCTGAGCATAGGCATCTGTGATGTTTTGAGGAAACTGTTGAATATCTATTGGTAAGGGCAATTGTGAACCTCCAAGTCACAGGCCAAGAGGAAGACTCTTCTTATTCCAGGATCAGGCAGGAAATTGTAGACTTCCAGCTTCTGTTCTGGGCCCAGATCACAGTGGAAATAAAGGCAAGAAAGGCCTCCTTCTACATCAGGTTCCTTGGAGGTCACTGCATTGGGTGGGTACCTTTATTTACCAAAAAGAGACACACTGTAGTCTTGCATGCAGAAATCAAAAATGGATCTTTTGAGGTTGAAATTGTGGCTTGGGTGGGGTTTATGTCAGTATCCACTGCACCCCTCATCCCCTGTCCATCCCACCCTCCCCTACCCACCCTATCCTAACCCACATCTCGTTCCCTGCACAAAGTCCTATCTCTGGGTACCTAGAGCCCATCTTCTTACATTCCAAGTAATATTTGAGGTACAACAATCTTCTAAAGGTTCTAAATTCATTTGGGGGGAAAATATTGCATTAAGACAAAGAAGTGGGACAAAGATTTAAGAAGCATTTTTGTTAGTCAGGCATGGTGGTGCACGCCTTAAATCCCAGCACTCGAGAGACAGAAGCAAGATCTCTTTGAGTTCAAGGCCAGCCTGGTCTACGTAGCAAATTCTGGAATATCCAGGGCTACATAGAGACCCTATCTCAGAAAAAGAGGAGAAGGAGAGGAAGAGGAAGGAGGAGGAAGAGAAAGTAGTAGTAGTTTGTCATTTGGTAAATCATACTACGCTCATATTTAAGATCCATCCTCAGCCTAGCTTGGTGGCATACACCTTTAATCTCAGAACTCAGAAGGTTTAGGCAGAGAGATCAAAACAGCAAGACCAGCCTGAGCTACTTTAGTGAGACCCTGCACCCCCTCCCACCCACCCTCCTCCAAATAAACACACTTGTTCTTGGCCTAAACTCCATGGCAACCTAGAGTGAGAACCTCCCACCTGAGGAGTGCTGTCCACATGCAGAGGCTGCTGCTTTGGGAAGGAGTAGTTAGATCCTGGAAGAAAACTTGGGTTGTCCCAAACTGAAGCCGGTGCCTTTTTCTCCACCTGCCTATAAACACTGTATGTTTTCATCTTAATCTGAGACTAGGAGCAAAACAGCCCCCCCATGTGAAAACTTCCATTTTAAAATGTACAAGGCCAGCATAGTAGCCCAGGCCTATAACACTGACACATGGGAAGTAGAGACAAGGACCAGAAGTTAAAAGATCTCTCTGCTACCTAAGAGTTGAGACCAGCCTATGCTAAATGAGCCCTTGTCTCAAAATAAATAAAACAGGTCTTAGGGAGCACATTTTTCTAGGTAATATATACAAGGAAATTAATGGAGCCTGAAGAGGACCCAACTCCCTCTTTTAATTTATTTTCTTATGGGCTCCACAAATGTAGGCATGGGATGGGGGGGGGGTTAGAAGAGTGAACAGAGTAGGGTGGATTCCAGAGGGTCAGGTTTCATCACATGGTACAACATGGGTTAGCTGAGGTTCAGTTGCTAAGTCTGAGGTTCAACTGGGATTTAAGTCTCACTGTCTCTAAGGAACAAAGAGCCCCCAACTGCCCCAGAGGCCACTACTAGAGCAGGCCTGGCTTGAATTCAGCTGGAATTCAGAGGACGCAACTGCTGGCACGTCCTCAGGAAAGCTAGTGACCTCCACCCACCCAACCACAAGGCCTAGGAGGCCTCTCCTTCCCTCCTTTCACTGATTTTTACTGAAGCTGGAGGATGACACCCCACATTAACTTTGTAAAGCTTCTAATGTCATCTAGGGCTGAAGGGCTGTTCCTCTCGCTTCCCAGTTCCATAGAGCTGTGGGAGGCACCAGGCTACCTCATCATGCCAGAGAATAATTCTTACAGATGAATTCCAGAGCGTTCTGTGTTTCTTGGGCTTTCCGCAGTTATGTTTGGCATCCTATTGGCACTTCAGGTTACAACCAAATTCACTGTCACCATCCAAATTGTTTCTTTGCCATCTAACTTTTTTTTAAGTAACATGAATTCCACTCTGGGGGGTAGGGGCATGCAAGGTAGGACAATGGGTGTTCTCATTCAGCTCCACTATGGAGTACACAAAGAGATAAAGAAATGACAGTAATATAGATTAACTGTAAAATACTTAGAGACTCTGTATGATTCATATCCGAGGAGCAATAGCTCCTGTTTTTTACCACAGTTGAGTGAAATCCTCACCAGTTAACATCACTGCCTCAGGTTTGAGGATTCCACGTGAGGACAGCATTTGCTCAGAAGTGCTGCATGCTTGTACATGAACATGACCTCAGTGTGGAGCCCTCTTATATGTCCTGACAGATTCCTGTCTCTCAAATTCCTCTTATGGGCACCTCTCTGTCCCATAGATAGTAGCTAGAGCTCATGAGCCAAAGAAAATGGTTACAGTTGCCTCCAGGACAGTCTCTGTGGGGCCCAGGTCTAGAACAGTCAGAGTCTCACTTGGATCTGTGAGAAAACAGGCAAGAAAGGAGCTGTGTGCACATCACTGTTCATGCTGCCAAACCTGTGCTGTGGCCCCAAGGTACTTGAGTAGTAGCATCTCTTAGTGAAAACTTTTCAATATTTTAGCATTACTGTATGCTTCATTTTCAAAAATCTGTGTAATTGCAAAGAAATCTCAAAACTGAAAGCATAAGGTCTGGAGAGGTGGTTCAGCAATTAAGAACACTTGTTGCTCTTCCATAGGACTCAAGTTCAACCCCAATTTTAGGGAATCCTTCTGACCTCATAGGTACTAGGAATGCATGTGATGCACACACATACCTGCAAGCAAAACCCTCATACACATTAAAAATTTTAAAACACTAAATTAGGACCATAAGGTCAGATCCAAACATCACCCTTACTTTTTATAATCAGAAGTTCAGTCTTTTGAACATAGAAACTATATATTTATAAACCATTCCTTAATTTTTCTCCCATTTTGAGGAAATTCCTAGTCTTTTCTGGGGAGAAAATATTAGTTACAGAGCTGGTAACATGGCTCAGTCAATAAAGTCCTTCAAGAGACACGAATTTGATACCCAGCACCCACATAAAAAAAAGCTATGCGTGGTGGCATGACATTATAACCCCTGCTCTGGGAATGCAGAGTCAGGAGGGTCCCTGGAGCTCACTAGCCATCGTACCTTGATGAGCGGCAGACCAATGAGAGACCTGTCTTTAAAAAGGAAAAGCAGACGGTGCATGATAATGTTTGAAGTGGTCCTCAGCCTCCATACACACATGGGAGTCTACATGTATAAGTATATAGTGCATGCGTGCATGCATGTATGCATGCGCGCACGTGTGTGTGTGTGTGTGTGTGTGTGTGTGTGTGTGTGTGTGTGTGTGTGTGTGTTACGTTTGAGGTCTGTGTAGAAATGCTGGGTTGTTGTTGACCGTCACAGAACTCAGACAAAAACTTAGATACTCTGGAACTTTAAGAGCATGACTCATGCACCTACAGGTCTTATCCACCCTCTGTTCACCAAAATGCAGGACCAGAAATGGTGCACACACTGAGTCACCAAGATGATCTGTCATCTGAGGACCAAAACACAAAGCCATGTTGTGTTTGCAGTCTTTCAAAATGGCTGCCTGTAGACTACCCTGGATTGAGACCTTCCTCTAACCCCCCCCCACCCCCACCAGCCTAACCCAGTCTTCTCACAATCTAAGAATTGCCCAATTTCCTAAGGTAGTTTGACTTAATTTGGGGAGAAGGGGATATGGGGGAGGAGGCTAGGAGGAGAGACCGCAGTCAGTCTGCAACATATGAAAGAAGAAAGAATTTTTAAAAAATATTTTGTTAGAAGTATCAGGCATAATAGCTAGGGGGATCACTCAGCTGGGAAAGCCTTTACTGGTAAGCTGGGCATGGCGGTGCACATCTGTGAAGCCAGCGCCGAAGGGAAGGCCAGAGATGGAGGAGGGCTTGCCAGTCATCCAGACAGTCAATGGGCTCCAGATTAAGAGGGGGGTCCTGTCTCAAAAATTAAGGTGGAGAGTAACAGAGCAGGACACCCAACCCTAACTGACCTCTGAATTCTGCAGGCACACACAGGCATCCACAGTTTTGTTTCATTTTGTTTAAGTAACAGGCATAGGACTAATACTGTGGACAAGGAATAAATATCACCTACAGTATTTGGGGGGAGTATTATTGTTTTTTTTTTACTTTTATTTCTTTGTGTCTGTGTGTGTGTGTGTGTGTGTGTGTGTGTGTGTGTGTGTGTGTGGTGTGTGTGGTGTTGAAGATGGAATCTAGGCCCTTGCTAGGTAATCATTGTGCATCTAAACCTATATGCCCAGCCCTCATACGAGATTTTCAAATATGCACACCCCAAATCCATCTCTAAAGTAGACACACAAATGCTCAGAGGGGACATCCTATCCTGAAGAGGGAAACTGTTGCCTTGTGCCCTGTGCCCTTCTCCTGTTCCTTCCATTCCTCCCTCCCACCCTGAGTTGTTTTCCTCAGTGGTACAGGTTTACCTTTGGGTTTTATTTTCCCACTTGCCTACTTCCTTCAGCTCCTCAGGATTCGTGAAAGGTAGGTCCATAATACAAAAATAATGTTTAAACTAGGTGCTGCAGAACATTCCCGCAATCCCAAAGAACCACAAGTTCCAGGGTCATACAGCAACACTTCGTCTCAGAGAAAGGAAAGAAACAAGCACACATTTGGTCTGCCCATATATTTTGAGCTCAAGCCTCCTCTCTTCCTTCAGAACACAGACTAGGCAGAACCCAGAATAGAAGAGGCTCATTCAGACAAGGAGAGGCTGTGGCTGCTGGCCCCTGGCTACTTTGAGAGGCTCGGGCAGAATATAGCATATTAGAAAGGGAGGGGTAAAAGAAGGGGGAGGGGAAAGGAAAACAAATTGGCTGGTGTCAACCATCTGAGGAATTTTGTTCCTACAGAGGCCAGTGTGGGAAAGACCCTGGCAGCAGGGACCTGGGGAGCCTGAGAGATTTGTAATTCCTCCTCTCTGAGTGGGAGACCCAGGCAGGTGCTGCCAAAGCAAGAGAGTTTTAGTGTTATGAATGGCAGGCTTTGCTTCACCCCACTGTCATCTAAGAAAGGGAAGATTTTTCAAAGGGAAAATGTTTTGTGTTTCAATGGAAGACTCTAGGCCACCAACTTAAATTAGAAAACAAGCTTTACCTAGAACCTCCTGCAGATTCTTAGCTTCAGTTAGGAATTTTCAGTGACCTGAGGGGCCCCATTCTAATTTACTGTTTTGTTCAAATATTTTTTTAATCACCATCTCTAGTTGAGTTTTAAAAATTAGTGGAAAAGGGCAACACTATCCCATAAAATACAGCATGCCTCGTGCTAGCTTAAGCATTATTTTTTAAATGAAAAAAGAAATATTTAGCACAATATTTCTGTTGTGAACAAGATGTAGCAATAAGAACCAAGTACTTTTCTGGCTGTTTCTCTCCAAGAGTGAGCTTAAGCCTAGGAAATAACTAGTTACCACATTTGTTATGAAGACCACTTTGTTAAAACCCAAATTGGGCAGCCCCCAAACTTTCATTATGCCTTGCCAGGCTTTGATAGGCATTAACCAAAGTATTTAGCATGAAGTAGAAAGTTGGGGAGCCAAGTAAAAGAAGCACAAATTAAAAGTTGCCCTCCTCTCAAATTAGTTTTGATCTGATTTCCTGTTGTTTCCCGGCTTCCCTTCATCCCCAGGAAATACTGTTAGGGCTTTGAAAACACTCAGGACATGTACCTACTTATGCTATATACTTTCTAGTCCCTTTAAAAGCCACCCACACACAGTATTTTAGACATGGTGTGGTAATTGTATTTTCACACACATTGTCAAGTGTGTGTGTGTGTGTGTGTGTGTGTGTGTGTGTGTGTGTGTGTGGTGTGTGCATGGGTGTGTGTATACATGTATTCGCATGTGAGTGTGTGTGCATGTGTATGTGTGTTCATAAGCCCACTTGCATTTGTGTATATTCATATGGAGGCCCATCTTCTTTGATCACTTTCCACATTTTTCATTGAGGTAGGGTCTCTCAACTTGAATCCACAACTTGGCAGTACAGCTAACCATCTAATCAGCAAACTAGCGGGCCAGCTTGCTCTGGGCATCCCATCTCCACCTTCCTGTTGCTGGAATAGTAAGTGAACCACAACACCTACCCGGCATTCGTATGGGTGCTCAGGACACAAACTCTATGCCTCGTGCTTACCAGGCACGTACTTTAACCCTTGAGCTATCTCCCCAGTTCATGCACTGAGCTAGTTAAGACTGGAAAGGACATGGAACACTAGGATTATTTCATCGACCTTCTTGTTTTATTTGTTTAATTTTGAGACAGGGCTTCAGTGTGTAACACAGACTGACCTTAAACTGATGATCCTCCTACCTCAGCCTCCTGAGTTATGGATTACCGGCATGCACTGCCACACCTAGGTCTACATTGGATCTGTAGGTAGGGCTTACCATCTCTGCCACATCTCTAGTAGTCACATGGGCTTACCAAAGGGGAAATAACAGACAGGAAGTGAGCATGAGGAGGTGGGACTCAGTGGACCAGAAAGTGGCCTTTGCATGTGATAAAGAGGTCTTGCAGCTTTACTGGATAATATCTTGCAAGAGGCTTGATTTATCCTTCTCAGTTTCCACAGTAAGAAACCAGATTCACCTCAGCAGTTGGCCAGACCACCCCCAAGTGCTACCTCCCCATCCTTCTTGTGTACTTTCCTCCTCATCCAGACCCAGTCTAATCTCTGCCCTACCTGACACTTGACAATCTTAGAGCGATGCATTTATCGTCTTATCGACTCCCTGAGAGCCTACCCAGGCTCCTGTTGCTCGTTGGTCACATCAGTTGTCTTGCCTGTGTCCAGGCCTGTGTGAGGCTAGTCATTGTCCCCACCCCACTGGCAAGTTTGGTTTCCCACACGCCTAGACAAACACCTCACCCTTGCTTTTCGGTAACTACCCCTTCTCTTGTCCTCCCCTGGAATAGAAATCTACACTTCCATCTACGATCCCAGTCAGATCTCCTTTAGCCTTGATCCTGCTGTGAAATAGAAGCAGAGGGTTTTCTGTCTTGTGCAAAGCCAGCTATCCCTTGAGTCCAGAGTCCTGCACCTCCAACCAGGCCAGCTAGCCCTTGAGTCCAGAGGCCTGCACCTCCAACCAGGCCAGCTAGCCCTTGAGTCCAGAGGCCTGCACCTCCAACCAGGCCAGCTAGCTCTTGAGTCCAGAGTCCTACACCTCCATCCAGGCTCCACCATGTACTATTCTAACCATCACCTACTGACTAGGAAACTCTCATTGAGGTCCACATTTCCTCCCAAACTGTTTTTTATCCTATTTTTTCCCCCAAGTCTCAAGGTTAAGAAAATGCTTGGACTAGTTTGATTCTTTAGATTCACTACATATGTATGTTTATAAAATGAACAAAAAATGCTATTAGGGCTAAGAAGGGTGGGAGAAAGCACCGATTTCATTCTCTAACATGCAGCACATATAGAAAGAAAATTAGTTGAGAGCTGGAGAGATGGCCCAGTGGGCGAAGTGCTTGCCTTGCACACACAGGGACCTGAGTTTAGTTCCCAGGATTCAGTTCTTTAAAAGCTGGTCACGGTGGTACACACCAGAAGCCACATAAAAAAATACTAGGGATGGGCCAGCAGGTTTTTTGTCACACAAGCCTAAAAACCTATTTGATGCTAGAACCTATGTGAAAAGGTTCTATGCAGAAAGACAACTCCACAAATTGTCCACTGACCTCCACACACACATACAACATGTGTACACGTACACATACACTTGTGTATGTGTACATATAATAACAAATAAATCAGTCAGGCACGTGGTGTGTACTTTAATCCCAGCACTGGGGAGACAGAGACAAGCTGATCCCTGTTGTTTTATGGCTGGCCAGCCTAGTCTAAATTTGCAAGCTGAAGTTCTAGGGAATACCCTATTTCTAGAAAACAAGATGGACAGCTCCTAGGGAACAACACCCAAGGTTGTCCTTAGCCTGCTCCTACATGTACACACCTGCAGCTGCACATACACGAGCATACACAGAAGAACGTTAGTTGATAATAGACATAGAACACCCTGGTGAGTAACAGAGGACACAGTGTAAAGTAGGAAAATGCTTGTTATCTTTCAATCTCACCAAAATGTCCCTGTTGTCAAACCACATGTTCAGAATATGCATAAAAGCTAAAATTCAAAGGGTTTTACATGTCTGAGGCCCAGCCTTCTCATGTCAACCAGCCTTCTGGTTTGGTGAACCAATGAATTTAACTAATGGCACTTACAGGAGCAGAGGTGAGAGGGTTTTTGAGGAGTGTGGGCAACTTACAAGCAGCTATTCCACCAAAGAAAATGTCTCTCACTTTCCCAGCAACAGAATTTGTTTATCCACAGGAGGGTGGGACCTTGTGAGCCCCACCCCTTGCACAATGGAATGTTAACAAGTCCTGTCTGAGGCATGTTACCTTCTGCTAATCACAGCTACTGAGTTCAAGAAGGCAACCACCATGGCTTACCCAAAGGACAGCGGTCCACAGTAGCCCTCTCCTCAGCCTCATGTGCTCCCATAGTCTGCCTACAGATGGTTCCTGTTGTCATGAGGCCAGCAGAGCAGGCTGACCTGAGTGTCCTGTGGCAGTGTTTGGGGGGATTGAGTGGATAGCTATTTGGAAGAAGCTGCTCTGAGATGCATAGAGCTAAGTCTCTTCAGTCACTGTCCCCAGGCTGGCGGGAAGGTTCAAGGCATCCCTTTAAGTCTTGGGCTCCTGCTCTTTCCTTTCTCCATCTTGTAGCCACAGCAGCACAGCACTCCATTTGGCAGCTCGGTAGTGCTCTTGTCTATAATTGGAAACATTGGCCAGTCTCCCAGTATAACACAAGATAGGCCTGTGTATCCGTTATGCAACCTTGGCTTTGAGAACTCCATCAGAAGGCCGGGAGAGGAGGGTCTGGATTATGAGAGAGAGCTCAAGGAAGAAAAAAAAAATCCTAGCTGCAGACAACAGCTGAGATCATTCCCTTCCCTGTTTGTAAATCGAAGAAAGAAAGTTGAAAGTGGATGGGTGGAGACCCTAACAATAGTTGACAAGCCATTTACAGTCTGTGTATCCTGACTCCGGAGGGCAGCCTCTTGGATGGGGTCAAAAGCTGGGCTAGCCTCCTTTGCAGCATTGTCCTGAGCCCTGGCTGCTCAGGTTCTGTTACAGTCTAGAGAAGACTTATCCAAGTGGCTATCTTCCTGAACCTTTCGAACTAGTAATTTAGTTTGTTGGTTTGTTTGGTTTGTTTTGTTTTGGTGGTGGTGGTTTTTCGAGACAGGGTTTCTCTGTGTAGCCTTGGCTGTCCTGGAACTCACTCTGTAGAACAGGCTAGCCTTGAACTCACAGAGCTCTTCCTGCCTCCACCTCCCGAGTACAGGAACTAAAGGTGTGGGCCACCAAAGCGGGGCAACTTTTGTTGAGACAAAGTGTCTCTATGTAAACCTCCTGACCTTGAACTAACTATGTTGAACTAACCAAGTTGACCTCTGTGGCAGCTAATATTGTCAATTTGACTGACTTTACAATTACTTAGGAGACAAGCTTCCCAGCTCATCATGAGAGGGAGTTCTTAGATTGGGTTCATTGAGGTGGGAAAACGCACCCTGAATTTGGGCTGGGATCCCAGAATTCATGAGAAAGAGTAAACAAGATGCACATCAGTGTTTATATGTCTGCCCTCCCACTACGGATGTGGTGTGACCAGCTGCCTCGGGCTCCTGCTGCAATGACTTCCCCACCATGATGGACTGTCCCCTCAGACTATGGGCAAAATGACCCCTTCTGTGGTGGTTTGAATGAGAATGCCCCTATAGGCGAATATATTTGAATGCTTAGTCATCAAGGAATGGAACCGTTTGGGAAGGATTAGAAAGTGTGGCCTTGTCAGGTGTCTCACTAGGAGTGGGCTTTGAGGTTTCAAAAGCCCATGCCAGGCCCAACCTCTCTGCCTGCTGCCTGTGAATCAGAAGGTAAAACTCTCAGCTACTGCTCCGGCACCATGTCTGTCTGCTTCCCACCATGAAGATCATGGAGTAACCCTCTAAAACTGTAAGCAAGTCCCCAATTAAATGTTTCTCTTGTAAATTGCCTTGGTCATGGTGTTTCCTCGTGGAAAATGAACAGTAACTAAGACACCTTTCTTCCTCCCTCCCTCCCTCCCTTCCTTCCTTCTATTTGGGTATTTTGTCACAGCCATAGAAAGAAACTGATCCAGCCTGGAGCTCTTAGAGACCCACCACCTCCCAAGCACTGGGATCTCAAGCATGCACCGCCATGCCTGGCTCACTCTGTGGCCCTAGCCATCTCTTTGTTTTGAGCCTATAATGAAGAAAAGCTACAGAGAGCAGAATAGTTCCACTACAGATGAGCTGTGTTTGGAAGACAATCAGTTTCCTGAGCCTTTTCTGGCATTTGAGGCCTTTCTGAAGAAGTATTGAGAGCAGGCTGGCTATGGATCTGGTAGCCAGACCGAGCTCCACAGACGTTCTAGGCCTTGAAAGCTTTCTGTTGCATTATGCAGAGCAGAAAGTAGACTTGGGAGGCAGCCATGTGCTGGACGTGACCTGGGTCCTTCATGAACTAACTATGTTCAGGACCACATCAGTTTAGACTCACTCTTAATGAGCTTGTCAAACTAGTAACACTTATGTGGGCATGGTGACACGTATCTGTGATCCCAGCACTTGGGAGATGAAGGCAGGAGGACCAAGGTTATCCTAGGCTACACAGCAGACTTGAGGCCAATCTAGACTACAGGAGACCTTGTCCCAAAACAAAAACAAACAACAAAATAGTAACATTTATTTAAAAATCAAGTACATTCATGCTCAGCAGGTCAAGGTTCTTACTGCCAAGCTTAACCACCTGAGTTAAGTCTCCATGATCGTATGGCAAGAAGGAGAGAACTCACTCCTGAGAGTTATTTTCTGGGCTCTATTTTCATGCCTTGGCTCACAGATACCCTGACACATACACATAATAAACAAACAAATAAATAAATTATATGAATAAATTAAGTGACTTAAAAATTAAAAGTATCATACATTCATGATATAAAAAAATTAAAGGATAAAAATTGAAGCTGGCAACAGTGAAGCATATCTTTAATCCCAGCACTTAGGAGGCAGGCAAGAGGATCTCTGTGAGCTCAGAGCTAGCCTGATGTACATATCGAGACTCAGACCAGCCTGGGCTACAGAGGAAGACCTGTCTCAAAAAGAAAAAAAAGTTGCTCATAATCCCTGACAATATTAGCTGTGGCTAGTGTTCCAGATATTTTTTTTGTTTATTTCTTCTCTGTCAGCTGCATATTGCAAGCTTCCTCTACATGATTAGACAGTCCAAGAGGCATGATTTTTATTGACTGCCTCACATTCATGGTATGGATGTGCCATAATTTATTTAATCAAGCTGCTATTGTTGTACACTAATGAACTTTTAACCAATTTAGAGTTGCTTTGGTGGTGGAATTAAATGAGACAAAAGGATCAAAAGGACTCTATAATTTACATCAAAGGCAGAGGAAAGGCCTAACTCTCAGAGTTATGTTTCTACTGCAGTCAGGGTTTGTAACTTTGGTCAAAGCACTGACAAGAAAAACTGGTATTTGTTGTTTTTCTAATGTCCAAGAATGTCATTGAAAACCTGCCCTTTCCCTTGGTTGCATACCCTCACATCTTCACAGAGTGCTGCCAACTTTAACCCTTTCTTACTGTTCACCAGAGGCCCCAGCAGATGCCCAAATAAGCAGTCTGTTTATAAGGACATCTTTCTCCCATACCCTTGTTGGTTTGGGCTAGAATTCGTCATGTGCAGTTAGCTGGATTCAGAAAGTTTAGCTTGTGGCAACTGTGCCTCTAAGTGTGCTGGATGCTGGAGGAAAAAAAAAAAAAAAAAAAAAAAAAAAAAAAACAGGCCTTTATCCTCCAAGAACAAAATACCCTGCTGGAATGAGTCAATAAAGTATCATCCTGCCAATAAATTGTAACTTGTAAGCATTTGGAAAGTTGGAACTTTCTGTTTTCCCATTTTGCTGGGTTTGACTTGGTAGGATGTACTACCGTACATATGTCATGATCAGGAGCATAAAGATATGTTTTTAAATGGTAAGGAAAGGAGGGGGAAAGTTGAATGCAATTGTAAGATTAACATCAGTTACCTTGGAATATTATAAACAAGCATTACCTCTTTTTTTCTACTTTTCTACGTTACTTTTAAAACTTCTGTGTTTGGAAGCAGGCCTGTTTTAAAGATTTTTGTTTTAGATCACATACATATGTGTATCTGTGCATGTGAGTACAAGTGCCTGTGGTGGCCAGAAGGGGGCACTAGATCATGTGGCTGAAGTTACTGGTGTTTGTGAGCTGCCTGGTATGGCTATGGGAACTGGATTTCGGTCCTTTGCAAAAACAGCACTCACTCTTAGCTGCTGACCTATCTCTCCAGCTCAACATGCATGTTTTCAATACAGTCGTCCCTTGGAATCTTCGGGGAATTGGGTGTAGGACACACACACACTCCAACACAGCAAAATGTATGGATGCTTAAGTCTTTTATCTAAAGTATGAGATACACATGTGGGGTGGTGGTGGTGCATGTCTTTAATCCCAGTGCTCAGGGGGCAGGGGCAGGTGGATCTCTGTGAATTTGAGGCCAGCCTGGTCTACAAAGTGAGTTCCAGGACAGGCTCCAAAGCTATACAGAGAAACCCTGTCTCAAGATAGCAAAAATAGATGATTAGATAGATAGATAGATAGATAGATAGATAGATAGATAGATAGATAGATGATAGGTAGATAAAATATGAGATTTATACATATACCTTACTAAACCTCCCATATACTTTGAATCATCTTTAGGTCACTTGTAATACCTTAAAAGTGTAAATGTTATATAAATAGTTGTTAATGGATTATTGTTTAGGGAATAGTAGTAAGAGAAAAGTCTGTGTACATATGCATGTAGTTTGTTTCAGGTAGTTCCAATATGTAGATGAAAATTTTGTGACTACAACTTTTTTCTCTTTGGTGTGTGAGTAGACAACGTCTGCTCATTGAAATCTAGAAAGAAAACCAATTTGAAAGTCCTGGTCCTCTTCGGTAGAACAGAGCTGGAAGCACAACACTCACCCCATCCTGGAGGACGAAAACACCTCAGGAAGCTCAGTGGATAAAATGCTTGCCAAGCAAGCCTGACAACCTGAGCTCCATCCCCACTTCCCAGGTTCTAAAAAGGTTATAATCTCAGGTATGGAGAGATGGAGACAGGAAGACCTTGCTGGTCAGCCAGTCTAGCCCAACCCATGTGTCCAGAATAATACAGAGAACAATAGAGTAGTGAGCCTGCATCAACCTTTGTCTCCCCATCTCTCTTTCTGTCTCTCTGTGTGTGTATCTCTCTGTGCATCTCTCTGTATGTCTCTCTCTATCTCTCTCTGAGAGAGATCATGCTCCAACAATAAGAGTAATAACCAGAAGAAGGTTGTTCTGTCATCAACATGTTTGATCATGGACCCAAAGAGGACCTGAATTACTAGGAAAACAGCTTCTTGGTAGTAGAACCAGGCCTTAGTTACTACTGCTTGAGTGAAATACTTCCTAAATTGATAATCAGAGTCTTAAAACTCAACTGTTTGGAGGGATACAACCACCACCCATCACACAAACAACAGGGGTCTTACTGTGTAGTCCAGGATAGCCTTCAACCTGTAATCCTCCTGCCTCTGCCTCTTAAGTTCTACTGCTACAAGCACATACCAGCACACCCAGATCAAAACAAACCTTTCAAAGTAACCTTCTTGAGTAATCTTATGAAACAGGGGTATTTGGGGGTGGCTGTTGGGGCTCTCATGGGAGTTTGTAATAAGTTGCTTTCCAAACCCACAGTGGAAAAAATGTTCTTGAAAAAGAGAATTTGTACAAGATTGCCACCATCCTGAGGCCATGCTTCTGCCCTGACACTTGATGGACTTCAGAGGGAACTCGGATTTTAATTTATTTTGTTTCATCTTCCCACTTACGGTTGAATGGCCTAATCTTCTGCCCTTTTATTTTTTTAAATGTCGAAGTTGATAACACAGAGACATCCCAATTTGTAATCTCAGGCAACAATAAAAAAATGTCTTTTTTGTTCACATTTAGTTTCATTCTTTGACCTTTGATTCTAATAGTTCCTCCCTTTTTAGTCTGTGTCCATCCTTTTCCCTTGCCTTCCCCTTGCTCTTTACTCCAGAGTCCTCCTGGGTGGTCTGCTCAATTACGACCAGATGTATGTTTTGGTGGTAGAAAAGTTCAAATCCCAAAGATGCTGCCACCAGCTGCAGGATAATCAGACAAGTTCCTTAACCTCTCGGGGACGTGTGCTTTCTAATCAACGGAATGCATTTGATTACATAGATAAATGCACCTAGCAGAGTGGTATACCTATATTGGGTGCCTCATACAAGTTCTTTATCATCTTCTATTGTGGCCCTGTCCTCTCTTTATTTGAAGAACCCTTTCAAACCAAAGGGGACATTTGTCAAACAGTAGTAGCTTTCTAGCCTAGGGGAATTCAGGGCATTCTTGGTGCTGTCCCTCAGCAAGGGACCACCCATTCCTTAGTCTTGAGTACCCTTTGGCTTGCAGAGCACAGCTGAACTGGAATACCATCCTTCTAGGAAGAGTTATGATCCCTGGTTCCCTTGAGAATTCTTAGGTCTCCATGACAAACATCGCTGACCTGACCAACCCTGTGCAGGGAGGGGGAGTTTTAAGTCTAAATGCAGAAGATTTTGCACTAAAACCAGAGCAAACCCACACTCAGGCTTGATTTTGAAAATGCAAGTTTGCAATCAAATCAGGACCAGGCGGCAATCAGCCAGGATTACTCGCTCCAGTAATTCCCGAACTACTACAGGGTAGCACCTGGAGAACTTGGTCTGATTCAGTGGCCTGCTGGAGCCAGAGAATCTGCATTTCTGCCATAGTCCTGGGGAATGCTAATGTTGGTGAGCCTGGGCCACACTTTGAGAAGCTGTGCTCTTGCCCATTGCAGTACACAAATTGCTCCTGCAGAACGTGGAGGTTTTCACATCTGCTTAGCTTTTTTCATCTCCAAAGTTTTCATTGTCAATGACCACTTTTAAACGTGATTTTCATTTCAAGGGACTCTGGATAGAGACAAGATAGCCTGCCTGTGCCTCTGGAAGTCACAACCTGGGTCCTTTGGGTGATGAATTCATCCTGCCTGCTGCTAGCTGACGTGGAAGTGCTAAAACCTTGCTGGGCAGGTGTGACCTAGCTCTCACCTTCTGTAGACCCTAGCCTTCTGAAACTTAAAACTTGCCTTTGCAGACAGCCTCTAAGTACTGGATATTAAATCTTTTGATATATAGAATTTAGTCAAAAATTTATTTGGCCCCAAGATTGGTTGATTTTTTTTTCTTTTATTACTTGCCCTAGTTCGGTTTGTGTGGGAGGAGGGGGGAGAGATTTGTTTTCTAGGCATCCTTTCTGTTTGCTTATTGTTTTATTCCAACTCTTTATACCCACAACAGCCCTACCTCTGTTTATGTGTCCTTTTATCCGGTGTTCTCCAGGCTACAGGTAATCTCGGAGTTGTGACACTGGGCAGTGTGCCCGCCCCAGAGCTCAAGGCTGAGTTTCTCCAGGGAGCCCCAGGGCACCCGCCCTGCCCTAGAGCTCCTGGTCTTTGTTAGGATTACCAAGCAGTGAGCCTCTCTCGGCCAAGCCTGGAGCTCCCGGCCCCACTCCTGCTTAGCCCGAGCCCCCTGAGGACTTGTAAGCAGATAGGCTGGAGTTGAAGAGGCTAAATTACGCCCCAGGGGACTTTTTAACGAAAACCCTAAATTTCATTTGGGCGACTGGTAGGCCACGCGGTGCATAAAGTGAGCTGAGGTTCCTTCCTCCCTCCCTGCACAGGCTTTGTGCTGCTCTGGCTAGAGGAACCCTGTCCCCTACAACAGCAGCGAGGTGCCCCTGGGTCTAGCCGCCACTGTCCCCAGCATCACCTCCAGTTCCCAGTCCTTCGGTTTCCTTCCACGTCCTCTTCCTATCCCCCTCCCCAAGTCACTCTTCCCTCTGGCTGGAAAAAAGTCGGTAATAAGAAACCAGTTCGGTGTCAGTCGGGGAGTGGGGAAGGGAGAGACCTCGCCGCCGCCGCCCGCCGCCGCCGCCCCCCGCGCGCCACCACCACCAAGATGCACGGCCATGGAGAGAGAACTCATTTTGTGCAAAGAGGGCCCTGAGCCACCAGGGAATTCCTGGATTGTCTCAGGCTGTCGTGTGTGATGTCCATCACGCCGTGCGAACACCATCTGCTCCGTATTATGCTCGCAGTTGCCAGGCTACCTGCTGTACGCAGTAACACTTGACTGCCTGGCTCCACGTCCGCAGCGCCGGCCCTGATGGGGCGGGGGACCGAGCCCTGATTAAGCCATCTGCGATGGGCGGGGGGCGCGGGCTCATCGCGAGGCCTGGAGTGCGGTCCTGGGCTCACACCACCATCTGCTGGGCTACCGGCAGAACAGCAGCTGTTCAAGAGGGTCCTCTTGGGGCCACGTAGAAAAGGCTGAAGCCCAGGGCCTCCTGGATCCAAATACCCAGGATGTCTTATACTGTCCCTCCCAGGAATCCATCATCCTCCTTATCCGCTGCATCTCTGGCCCCTAGCATCCAAACGCCTCATGTTCGTGAAAAAAAAAAAAAATCCCTTCAGAGAAAGCAAGTTTCCCCACAAGTAGGTTTATAAATAAACAGCTGGCTGTTCTCGGAAGATATTTTTATCGCCTCTGATTTTTGAAGTCGGAAACTGCCTCTTTGGGGGAGGATACAGTGTTTTTTACACCCTCCTACCTCACTCTAGCCCTTAGAAAATTGTTAAGCTCTTGTCCCTGGAGCGGAAGGTGCATGTGTATTTGGTTTTGATCTCTTTTTTGCCTCTCCTTGTTTTACTGGAGAGGCAAAAAAGTGAGAGTGTTTGGAGAGCCACGAAGATCTGCATAGCAAATTGGAAGCTATGGGAAGAGACTGTATTAAGATTCTGGGTGGAAAGCAAGGGAGGTCGCTGGGCTGGCTGAGAGTGGAGAACAAACCAGTAATTAAAACTAAAAATACTGCATCATTTGGCTCTGAGGCATTACATGTCGCATGACGAAAGCTCACTCTGGTTTTCTCTAATTGCACAACCCAGTGTGTCCCCTCCTTAGAAACAAGAGCTGGGGCTTAGAGTCCTAGAATTTGACAGGCTCTTTCTCATTAAGCCCTCTTAGATTCTAGGTTAAAAGAAGCTGTGTGACATAAACAGCCGCCTGTACCAGCTTCATTTGGAAAACCAGTCACGGTGCACTTTCACGCTTTGAGACACACACCTGTGTGCTTGCTGGGAAGCCCCTAAAGATGTTGTGTTTGGAAGGGAACATTCTAGCCACTGGGTCTTGTCATCTTCACTAAGAACTTTGGGGACAGGACCATTTGGGGAATGAAAGTAACGCCAGAGGTAATCCCTTGACTGTGTCTGCAGGGACAAAATGTGGCTGGTTGTATGAGCATCATCACCTTATTTGCCATACTTATTTTCCCAGGGGAGAGAAGGCTGGAAAAGCAGGTCCTCCACCTCCTGGGTACATTCCTCAACTATACAGGGGGTCACGTGGGCAATAAAATCTCAAAAGTGCAGCAAGAGAAACAAGGCCAGCAAGAACAGCCCTTTCACAAACAAGCTAAGGAAATTTCCTTGGGTCTCATTTTCCCTTCAAATCTCTCCTCATCAAAACCAGGAAATATCAAATAGACTTGAAATACATGAAAAAAAAAACAAATCTATTATCTGTCCTTTTGAGTGTTGGCCAGCTCCATTCAAGAGTTACCTCATTTGTGAGAGTGTTAAGTTGGTCAGCCATTTGTCTCTCAAGGTGGCAAGAAACAACTTGACCCTGGAGGAAGATGAACACAGAGACAGGTAGCCCACAGAACTGGAAGATAAGGGAACTCTGTCCTGTACCTAGATCTCTGAAGCCATGCAGACCATCTTTTAGCATAAGGCTTTTTATTAACATTAAAAATATTTCATAGCTCTCTACCTGACTGCAGAGCACATGGATAAATAAAAGCATTTGTCATGAACTATAGAGATGGCTCAGCAGCCAAGACTTAAACTGCTCTTCTCAGGCCAGAGTTTTGTTCCTAGCACCCACACCAGGAGGCTCACAACTGCCTGTAACTCCAGCTCCAGAGGATCCAATGCCCTCTTCGAACCTCTGTGGGTGCTGGTACATAGGAATATGTATATACCCAGCATTTACACACACACACACACACACACACACACACACAAATACAAAACAGTATGCTTACAAGCAACATATTTAATATTTAGTATACAAGCTATTCTGATATGTATGCCGGGCACTGTGGACTCATAGTTGAGGGAAGGCCAGAGTGGAAAGAATACTGAGGTAGACTCAAAGTCAGAACCCTGGTTATCTTTTCAGACCATCCAGTTACTTGTGTAGCCCAAACTACACAAACTAATCATATCTCCCTCTGCTACTGTTTCTGGGGCAATAAAAGTGATACACTTTGTTTTGCTTATGCCATTTTGTTTGGATGCAGGGAGGTGGGGAGTCTGGCGACGCAGTGTAGATGGAACTTGGCCAGGACGGACCACCTGCCTGCAACAGCACCAGCAAAGAGGAAGCAGGAGGCCCTGCAAAGCCAGAATTGTGGGGATTCGACCCCAAAATGACCCTGGAGAAGCAAACATAAGCTTATTTCTGCATTTTAAGAGAAAATTGCCATTGTGATCAACCACATTTATATTAAAGCAGCAGCAACTTTTAAAAGGGACAATATATTAAAGTCCAATTTGAATTATACCTTAAAATAAGAGTAGATCCTCACATTGACTCTTTGTATTAGGCTCCATGAGAATGTCTCGTGCTACTGCTGTTACTGCCCTCATATGCCGTTTAAGTGGAGTGTCTCTGTGCTCAGATTGGTTGCTTGACACCAGTGAACTGGAAGGACTGATTCCACAGAGCATTCAGACAGTGTTCACCATTGCCAGTGTGTTGATAGAAATGATAGAAATTGAGTTTTGTGTCTACACACATTCTGTGTGTTAAAGTGGAAGCTTCACCCCAGCCCCTGGCATCCATTTACCCAAAGAGTCTGGGATGTTATGGTGGAAATTCCACCCAAGCCCCCTCCCCCATCTCCCTTCAAACCCTGCAGTATTTCAGCCCACCAAATGATGACCCCCTCCCCCAGAGATGCTCAAGACCACTCCCACAGGGTATTTAAACTGGCCTGTCTCCTCTCTGGGGGACTGGGGGACTGGAAGGCCATCTGGGAGCATTGTATCCATTAAACGTGGGCTTTTTCTAATTTGGTTTGATTTGGTCTGATTTGGGTTGCTGCATCAGTGGAGAGGCTTATCGGTATGTAGAAACTTTTCACTGTGCCTGTTAGCTTTTTCCCCCTGGTAGCCTCCACTGTCCAGCTGCATAGCCTTCCCTTCTGAGGGCGTTCTTCAGATATCCCCTGGCCTCTGTGGGATTAGCTATTTACCCCATTATCTCTCTTCCCTATGGGTCAGTCCCTAAAAGTTGTTGTCAGTTCTCTGGCAAATAATTACAGAATCAAGAGTCCCAATCCAGTCCCCGGTGCTAGAATTATCCCAGACACATGAGACACAATTCTATTTTTAAAGAGATTAGGAGATTACATTGCTTTTAAAAATATATTCCTTCTCATATATATAAAACATGCTTTGATCACATTGCTTCACCATTATCTTCTCATGTCCTTCCCCCTCCAACTGAACCCCTTTCTCTTCCCAAGAAAACCCTCTCTTAAGATTTTACAACTTTGACCAGGCATGGTGGCACACACCTTTAATTCTAGCACTCAGAGGGCAGAGGCAGGTGGATCTCTTAAGTTTGAGGTCAGCCTGGTCTACAAAGTGAGTTCTAGGACAGGGTTACAGAGAAACCTTTTCTCAAAAACAAACAAACAAAAGAGGATTATATAGCTTTGATCAAAACAAAACATTTCAGTTCCTACTACCAAAACTCTAGCAGAATTTAAAGTGCACTAGTGTGCGCATACACACACACACACACACACACAAAAAAAAAAAAAAAAAAAAAAAAAAAAAGCTGGTGTCTTGGTTGGCTAAACTAACGTCCAACATCAGGTTTGTTGGTGATCATACTCTAGCAGCATATGTGTTCTGTGTATGTCTCTCCTGTTTACTAAGATGTCTGTTTTGGCAAAGTAGACAGTAAGGAATTGGATATCAGGAAAGGTAAGGACCCTTGAGACTTATGGCGAGCCCAGCCTGAGGGGATATTTCCTTTCTTTGGAGAAATAGAGTATTGAAATCCCAGTGCACAGCCACTATGCCATCCCATCAGAAACAGATGAGTTGGCTTCCCATTTCCCAGACCCATTCTCTGTTACTGTTACTGTTCCCCCCCTCTGTGGCCTCTCCAGTTCTACTATGGTGAGGCCAACACAATGGTTTTTATGGAAAATTACAAGATGGTTTTCTGGAGGTGGAATGGTGGAATCCCAAACTAGGACTTCTACGCCATTCCCCTCAGAAGTTTCCTATGAAATGGCAGGAGGTGTCCAAGCAGAATTTCTAAATTGCTTTCTTCTGGTCCCTGTAGGAGCAGCATGCAGTCGGTCTTCCCAGGACCACCGGCCCCATGCAGAACTCTGTGCCCCCAGGGTCAAGCAGCATGGTCTCAGGAGCCAGTCCTGGGGGTCTTGGCTTCCTCGGTGGGCAGCCACAGGCAGCCATCATGAAGCAGATGCTAATGGATCAACGAGCCCAGCTAATGGAGCATCAGAAGCAACAGTTCCTTCGGGAGCAGAGGCAGCAGCAGCAGCAACAGCAGCAGATCCTGGCTGAGCAGGTAGGTAACACCCCCCTCCAAGGTGTGAGCCATCAATTCAGCTGGCACTTATTTGGCATCTGCTGTTTGTGAGGAACAGGTTTTTCAGCTGTCCCTGTCAAGATGCTCATAGACCAACTCTTCATAGTAACATAGAAGAACCTGTAGAATTTATGCCCTTTCAATTAGCTAGGCTTTTATCCCTCAGTGAATTAGTTGGTTCTTTAAAGACAAGCTTCCAGTCATCAATTTGAAGGCCTGTTTCCTGAAGACAGTTCTTCCATTCATGCCTGACTCCTCTTCTCCTGGTTGCTGGTACAGGGGTCTTTATTACCAGCATGTGGTGGGGGCTAGCTCACATTTACCATAGGCCCTGATATTGCTAGCATTAAGCAAAATAGTAGTGATACAAACAATTTGTGAGCTAGCAAGATGAAGTTCAGTTGGTAAAGGGTTTGCCATGCAAGCATAAGGACCTCAGTTCACCTGCAGAAGCTGTGTAACCATCATTCCAGCAGTGGGGAGGTGGATTCGTGGGGTTTGCAAGCCAGGTCCTGTCTCATTAAACAAGGTAGATGGACCCTGAGTAATAAAGTTCAGGGTTGATCTCTCCCCATCTCCCTCCCCCTCCCTCTCCTCCCTGTCTTTCCCCCTCCCCACGACACACACAACACACACACACACACACACACACACACACACACACACACCGGGGGGGGGGGGAAAAAATAATTCCGAAAGAGTGGAGAATTGTACTGAATTAGTTATAAATAGTAGACTGGCAATGTTACAGTGGGCACAGAACTATCAGGGAACTTGGAAAGGGTGGAGGAGAGGGTGCAGCTGGAGAAAGCCCCGACACCTTTACCTAGAGCTCAGGCAATCTGGGTTAAAGGAAGGCCTAGTACAAATGTGTCTTTACCTTAGGCCTCCTTGCCCACCCCAGCCATATAACTCCTCCAGCTCTGGAAGAGAGCCTTCCCTGCAGACAGCCCCTGTAATCTTTGATTTGTTTTGTTTTTAGAGATGCTGGTGCCTGATTTAGTGTTATCCCAAGGAACTGCCTAAGACTGTCCAGGAGAGATCCCTGATGGCCCCTGTGGGGACCTGCAGACAGGCTCTGTATCACAGGTGTCAGACTGTCCTCGGAGGCCCAGCAATGCTTTGACTCTTGCTCATTCTTGTTCCTAATAGAATTAGAATTTTGGAATTCTCTCTTCAGGGCACTGAGTAGGATACAGGCACATCAAGGTCCCTACCCACCAAGAACAGCAGTTACAAAAAACACCAGTCACCCTCCAAAGAGAAGAAGGTGTACTGTTGAGCATAGCTTGCTTATGTTCCTGTTTTTTTGCTTTTGTTCCTGAGCAGCTATGTAATTATCTCCCTTTTTACCAAGGTCAGTCGGCCACCTGGCAGCTATTGTACAAACAACCCTCTATCCCTCTCACCCTGCATAAGGTGTGTGACAAGGAGCTGTGCTAATATCTCTCCGGCAGTGATAAATGGAGCTGCTAAGGGACTCTGGGCTTTGTAAATCTCTCCTCCACCAAACCCAGGACATTTTCAGGTGTGCCTGGTGCCCTGAGAAATGATTTCTGATACATGTGCTGCAAACAAGGCACAGAAGCAGTCGGGGTAAGCAGACAGAACTCGTCTGGTGCCCACCCAGGGGTGTGCTTGCAAGCCACACCACAGCCCACTCAGCCAAGCCCTGGGGAAGGGATGAAAAGGGAAGTGGAAGATTGCAGGAAGAGTTATGTCAAACCCATGCCTGTGGACAAGGAGACGGAACAAACCCCTCAGAACTATGGCGAGATGGGACTACCTAGAAAACATGGAGGAAACAGGAAACTGAGGGACTAAGTTGAAATTACTTGGCTCAGGGTGGGGGCTTGTCCATCCTTTTGAAGTTATTGTGATTTTGAACAGAGGAATAAATCATGTAAGGCTGAAGAGATGGGTAAAATGTTTGCACAAAGGCCTGCATTCAATCCCAGGTGCAGTCATGCCTGTCTATAATCACAACATTCCTACAGTGAGATGGGAGAATGTGGGGACACTCAGGATAAACAGAGGCAAGCAGGAGACCTGTCTCAAACAAGATAGAAGGTGGGGACGAATATCAAAGGTTGTCCTGTACCCTCCACATAAGTGCGTTGGCACACACCACACACATACATAAGAACGTGTGTGTGTGTGTGTGTGTGTGTGTGTGTGTGTAAGTGAGAAGATACGAACTGCACAATTAAAAAAGAAAAAAACTGTCTTCGTGTAGCAGGTTAGGTTTGCCTGATTTTCCTGTCTTAAAGATTACTTGAGATAATGGTATGCAAACTCCTTAGGAAACCATATACACAAATGAATATGGGAATGGCTCACAGAACACGTGAGAGCATCAGGGATTGTTGTAGAAAAGCTACAGCCCCGCGTGCTGTCCATGTCAATGTAACATTCTGCTTGCCAGTACCTGCCCTGTGTGTTGTTTATGAGTGCAGTAGACTTGGGCTCCTCTGTGGGATGGTCTCGGCTTTCTGCCTTGAGATTTCTTTGCTATTGTTGTTGGCAATGCTGGGGATGGAACCCAGGACCTCACACCTGTTAGGCAAGTGCTCTGTACTGCGCTGAACCCCAGCCCTGAGAGTAAATATTGATTGTCACATCAGCACCACGCTGATTCTGATTTTCTCAGTCTTGCAGCATTGAACAAGCCCCAGCACTTTCAATTCTGGAATACAACATATTGGAAACATTTGTTTTTCCTGAAAGCCCATGTGAAGGACAACAGAAAGATTTGAGGTCCTGCCTGTCTTCAGGAACTCAGTTGACCTGGCCATCAGAGCCAAGAAGGTTAAAAGCAGGTGGAGACTGAGGCTAATGCCTTCCTCTCACAAGCGTGTAGCATGTCCCTCTCATCCATTCACACAGGTTGAACAGAACTTCCCATTTGAGTTTCAGATAAACAGTAATGATTATAAAGACCCTTCATTTACGGGTGGGAAGACTGGAGCTGGGGAGGAGCTCCTGTGGTTCGGAGACCACACCCTTAGAAAAGGGAAGTAGTGAATCCTGACTCCAAACCACACCCTAACCTGCTACACACTTAGTGCTCCCTATAAATGAGGGAACTTGTATATTGTATAGGAAGTTTGACAAGGAGAAACTGTGTGTGTGTGTGTGTGTGTGTGTGTGTGTGTGTGTGTGTGTGTGTGTGTGTAGGCGAGGAACCCACAGGTGGCATTCTTCTGGCACTGTCCACCTCCTTTACTAAGACAGAATCTCTCCAGACCTGGAACTTCCAGAGCAGGCTAGACTGTTTGGCCAGAGAACCATCTGCTTCTGTCTTCCCAGCCCTGGGATTACACCTTTTTCTTTAAACCTGGGCTTTAGGACTCAAACTCAGGGCCTCAGCTTCTGAGGCAGTTAATTACTTTGCTGACTCAGCTCTCTCCCCAGGCCAAGATAAACTTTTGAAAGCTCAGCTTGCTCTCAATAATGTCCTCGCATTATTGCCTGAAAGGTTTGCATGGTTTCTGGCCTGTGCTCATAATGCGCTATGCATTGATTAATCTCTTTTTGTGTATAGTCCCACGGTAGACACACAGGCTGGGGTCAACAGGGCAGAGGCTGTTTCTGGTTTTTTTCCTTTGGATGCCAGAATGCTGGCTGGCCTTTTAGAGGAAAAGAAAGAAAAACAGAAAATTGCAGGCCTGCCCAGGAGCAAACATGAGAGAGAAAATAGAAGTACACATGTGGTAAGAAGTGGCCGGTGGGTGTTTTTTTTTATAGCAGGCACTCTGAAGAGTGGGGATCTGGTTGCATGTTCTTTGGCCCTCATGGATGAGAAGTTCTTAATAAATATTAATCGGCTGCTGGAAAGAGGTTATGGGCATCCAAGGTCACGTGGATGCTTGATGGCCAACTGAGAACTCAAAGCTCCTTCCCCTTGCCCTGTGTCTCTTTCCTTTACATGATAATGATCCCAACAGCCTGCCCAGCATGCCGGTAATGATGCTTGTGGAACAAAATCCCCACGACCAAAGAAGAAAGACTAGAGGTGGGCCTCCGACTCCTGGAATAGCTGGAATCCCACATGTCTGTTTCAGGGCAGCAAATTCAGAGGGTTTGGGGTTTTTTTGTTTTGTTTCTCTCTCTCTCTCTCTCTCTCTCTCTCTCTCTCTGTCTCTCTGTCTCTCTGTCTCTCTCTCTCTCCCTCCCTCCCTCCTTCCCTCCCTCCGTGTGTGTGTGTGTGTGTGTGTGTGTGTGTGTGTGTGTGTTGTGTTGTTTTGTTTTGTTTTTTGAGACAGGGTTTCTCTATGTAGTCTTGGCCATCATAGAATTCACTTTGTAGACCAGGCTGGCCTCAAACTCACAGAGATCCTCCTGCCTCTGTCTCCCAAGGGCTGGGATTGAAGGCATGTGCCACCACTGCCCATCCAAATTTGGAGTATTTTACTTGTAGACATGTATTGTACAGGTCGTGTGACATAATGGCATTAAGATTAGCATATATATATATATGTATATATATACATATATATATGATTAGTCTATATGTGTGTATATATATGATATATATGTATATATCCCGAGGAGCCTATCTTCCTGTACCCACAGCATCTACTTAGGTCATTAAAAGTCATTGCTTGTCCCTTTGAGCCAGGTCCCCATAGTGCTAAGGAAAGCAGTCAGGCTGATACTGGAAAATCAAAGTTAAAATTGTTTCACTTGGTGCATGAGCCAGCAAGTCAAACATTAGAAATGAAGAAAGTGTCTGTAGAAGATATGTCACAACAGTAATAACTGCAACAGCCGCAGACTAGAAACACCCTAAGTGACTGTCTCTCCTAGAATGAGTAAATTGTGGTATGTCTGTATGATAGAATACTAGTCGGTAGTGAAGACGAAGCACACAACTCAGCATGAAGGAATCCATCTTATAAGAGATGGAAACCGTCAGGCTCCCTTTCGGTGATTCGTAGTCCATGTGGTTCAAAGTTAAGCTAATGATGCTCTAGGTCAAGAGAGGGGAATGACTAAGGCTTCTGACAGCATCTGTTTCTGGATTTGAGGGTGGGAGTAGTTTTCAAGGTGTTCCCACTTAGTAAAAATCCACTCACTCATTTACTTTACGCAGCCCTTGCCTATATGCATGTTGTTTTTCCATGCAAAATCTAGATTTGGGGGGAAATGATACACTGCCTTCATCAAAACTGGCAGATACTCAACTGTGTGCTGTCCCCATCTCACCTCTGGCTTCTCTTGTCTTGTGTCATTCTAGCAGTTACAGCAGTCTCATCTGCCCCGCCAGCACCTCCAGCAACAGCGGACTCCATACCCAGTGCAGCAGGTCAATCAGTTCCAAGGTGAGGCCATCGTGTACCTGCTGGTCCTGACTTCCCGAGAGTCTGGGGCCAGTGTGTTGCTTTCCATGCTCTGTTTATATCTGGTTAGTAACCAGCAAACCTAATAATTGGCAAACTAAAAAGAGTAACCACAAAGAATTCCTGGAGGACCCCTGTGAGGTCTGCTGATCCTTGGTGGTCATAGAGAAGTTCTAGCCAGCCCAGGGTGAAATGTAGCAGCAAGACTCATCATTCTTCATTGTCAAGGCTACAGAGTATTTTGATAGCTGAGCAACCTGTAAGGACAAGCTAGTGCTGTCAGGCCCAATATCAGTCTTGTTTGCTTGGCTAGATAGTCATCTTAGTGACAGAGGAGAGGGGTTTGGGAGTGAGGGTGAGAGGGAAGGGAGGGTGGGGGGAGGGAGGGACGCATGCAAAGCAGTTGCCAATCCAAAAGGGTGGGCTTTGCTACAGCAAGACATGAGATTCTTTGCTAAGTAACAAGAGACAGGATGTCTTCTTTTTCTAGCTGCAGACACAGGCCAATGAGTCAGACTCTAGTGCTCATGGAGAGCTACAAGGTGGATCTAAAATCCATCTCATTGGTCACATAGCTTGTAGGCAGCAGTAATGACCTTGTGCCTCAAATCCTATTCAAGTCTTAAAGAAAAAAAGTCAAATGGGGACTTCATTGAATGGATTCCCTACTGAACTGAATTCCACTTCTCACAGAGAATATGCATTGAACAGACATTATTTATTCTTCTTTGCCCTCCTCCTTTTCTTCATTCTTCGCCTCCTTTCCTAGGCAGAATCCCACTGGAGTTCACTGTATAGTCCAAGCTTGAGCCCCCAATCCTCATTCCTCCCTGTCTTCCAAGTTGATAGGCTTGCAGGCATGTATCACCACACTCAACTTAGCCCATGGTACATTTTCCTAACACTCAAAAAGATGGTGCCCCACGGACTTGATGGCATGATACCCAGAATAGGAAATGACTTGCATCTGAACGTGAACAAACAGAACGCTGGGGTATGACCTCAATTTTCTGTGTCTATTTAAATATAAATAAGAGTTGGCAGGGATCTTCTCTGGATGCTGGGATTCAGGTGACTTTAATTTCTGACTTTGTATCTTCAAATACTTTGCAAAGTTTTCACAACTCACCTATTATAATCATCTAAGTAATGACCTTTTGTGGCGATGTTCTGCAGTAGATCTTTCATATACAGGACTGTCATTCCCAAGAGAAGATTCCAGCAACATCTTACAACATACTGATACAGAGAATAATGGGTGATGGCTGTCCTTTTCTCCCCTGTAGGTTCACCCCAGGACATAGCAGCTGTGAGAAACCAGGCAGCCCTCCAGAGCATGCGAACGTCAAGGTTGATGGCACAGAATGCAGGCATGATGGGAATGGGACCCTCTCAGAACCCGGGGACAATGGCCACAGCAGCCGCCCAGTCAGAGATAGGACTGTCGCCTTACAGTGCCCCTCCAACCAGCCAACCTGGAATGTACAACATGAGCACAGGAATGACCCAAATGCTGCAGCACCCGAACCAAAGTGGCATGAGCATCCCACACAACCAAGCCCAGGGACCCAGGCAGCCTGCCTCTGGCCAAGGGGTGGGCATGGTGAGTGGCTTTGGACAGAGCATGCTGGTGAACTCGGCTCTTTCCCAGCAGCACCAGCAGTTGAAAGGACCCGTGGGCCAGGCCTTGCCGAGGCCCCAAGGCCCACCAAGGCTTCAGAGCGTCATGGGAACCGTCCAGCAAGGAGCACAAAGCTGGCAACAGAGAGGCTTGCAAGGAGTTCCAGGGAGGACTAGTGGAGAGCTGGGACCATTCAACAATGGTGCCAGCTATCCACTTCAAGCTGGTCAGCCAAGACTGACAAAACAACACTTCCCACAGGGACTGAGCCAGTCAGTCATGGATGCTAACACTGGCACAGTGAGAACCCTCAATCCAGCAGCTATGAGCCGTCAGATGATGCCACCACTCGCAGGGCAGCAAGGTACCAGCCAGGTCAGGCCTTTGGTCATGTCTGGTCTGAGCCAGGGTGTCCCTGGCATGGCAGCATTCAGCCAGCCCCCAGCACAGCAGCAAATAGCAGGTGGCAGCTTTGCTGCAAGCAACCAGGGCCAGGCCTATGAGCGGAACCCTGCTCAGGACATGTCATACAATTATAGCGGTGAGAGTACTGGGGCTTCATTCCCTGGCCTCCCAGACAGTACAGACCTCGTGGACTCCATCATCAAAAGTGGCCCGGGGGATGAGTGGATGCAAGAGCTTGATGAACTATTTGGTAACCCCTAGTCAGGAGGGGCCCAAGATCTGTAGTGGTGGCAGCCTCACAGGAAAGAAAGAAACAGGATGGCTCCCCATCCTTGTTTTTTGTTTTTTTTGACCCACGTAAACTGAGAAAACGACAGCTGGCTGACAGTAGAAGGTACAGGTGTCAACCCCCAGCTCCGTGGGGCTTCATTCCACCTGCCTTCCACAGAGCAATCAAGTACAGAGGCCACACAGACACCTGCTTGGAGAGAAGCGATATGGAGAGCAGGTGGGTAAGTCGAGGCAGCAAGAGTTCCTCTGCTAAGCACCCCTGGGATCTACTGGCCCAGAAGGAGTTGTTCCAGCCCAGAGGGACTATGGCCCAAGATGAGGTCCCCTTAGACCATCCTGCCTCAGGTCCCGAGACCTCAGAGATGGAACCTCAGCCAGAGAAAGCCCAGCAGAGGATGCTGGGAGACACACAGGCCATGTGCATAGGTCACAAATGCTCTGGATGCTGGATGGAAGGAGATGTATACTTCCAGACATGTTCCTGGATTTGGAGGTAGGCACGAAGAACAGTGAGCTTGCCTGAGCTGGCCCTAGGGAGACAAGCAAGGATCCTGCAGGTTCGCCTGTCTCCTGCCCAGCGATGGTCCTCAGGAATGGTAAGGTGTTGCTGCCAGCCCCCTTACCAGGATAGCTAACAATGCTTGAGAAGGGCCCATCCAATAGCCCTGAAGGTCAGCTTCTGCCAGTGGCCATGGTGGCCATTACTCTAGGTTGCACTGAGCTTCCCAGAGTCCTCATCCATTTGACACATATAGCTGGTTTTCGTCTGTTTATGGCCATAGCATGGAAAGACCCCTGCTGAATTCAGTGTCTGCCAGCCCAGCCCCTTCCTCCCTCACCACTGCCTCTAGTCCTCCTGGCCTGTATGCCAGCCTTGCCTTTGCTTCTCCCTACACACTACCCAGGAGGTGAAGCACTGGGGCAAAGTCAAAGTCAGTGCAAGAGGAATTTAGACAGTGTCTGGCATACAAAGGTCTCCACTGGAGCCAAGTGGGCTACACTGATAAAAGCTGCAGGCTTTATAAGAGTTACACCCATACTTCTGCTATCCCCAGGGAAGAATGGTCTGAAGATCCCAGCTCTTCAGATGGGGCCAACAATGACACTCCAGAATCAGTCTTGCTTATTTATCAATCCCATCATCAGAAAGGCAAATATCAAATGCTGGAGATGGAAATGCTGAAAATTCATGACTCGATCTTACCAATTTGGATGTTAAAGAGAGGGAGATATGTTCCTTGTCCTGAAAGCAGTCTACTTCAAAAGCTACACCGCAGTTCTCTTGGTAACTCACACAAAGTTGCCTGAAGTGTAAACGAAGAAGGAATTAACAGTCTCCATGGCCACAAGCCTTGTCTCTTGCTCTTTACCTCACCTCCCACAATCCCATCTTGGAGGTCAGGTGACTTTTATCCATGGTGTTTATTGTCCTCCTAACCACCCAAATGCACAAGCACACACGAACACACACGAACACACCCTACAAACTGGTTCATTCTATGTCTTCACATACTTCTTACTCCAGAAACCCAAGCCTGTGGGAACTGCACCGGCCATACCCAAGAAAGTCCACAGAGGGGAAAGTCCCGAAGCAGGGCACTCTGGAGCTAGCTGTTCTCCATCTTTCCAGAGTTCCAGACCTGCTCTGACAGGAAGTAAAGCTGGAGGCACCAGGGTGAGGAGCTGTGCGCCTCTCCAAAGAGGTGGTGGCAGGGTGACTATGAACTCCCAGAATGGGGAGTTACTGCCACTAGGAAAACTGAGTGGAAACACGTGAAAACCAAAAAATAAAAAAAATAGTAAAGTGAGAAAACAGAATACAAATTTATCACCTTTTCCTGCCAGGTTACAGGAAAAAAAAAAGTATATAAGCAATGAGGAGGAAATGGAGGTGGAGAGAGTGGGCTCCATTGTCCTTTAAAAGCCTCCTGAAAGTGCTCAGTCTAAGGACCAACTAATAGATGGTAGATTTTAATGAGGTCATTTTGTTTTGTTTTTACTACGGTGCTGATGTATATGTAATGTCTAAAAAAAAGTTATTTGTACATAAGTTTTTACAATGCTACAGATATCACTGGGTCTACTATATGTAAAAAGTATACATATAAATATATTATATATATATAATGTTTGTTTAAAATAGAGTATTTTTATTTCCTCCCCAACTCATCGTTGAAGAGGTGACATACACTTCAGATGACATCTAAGTACTGGTTTATACTGTATGACCTGTGGCAACTTCCTCCATTTAATTCAGAGGTTTCTAGCTTTCTGTTTTTACTTTGTGCAGCAAGCATTGCTCATTTCCATTAAGTAATGTACAGAACTCTGAAATGTAAGAGCGAAGCAATGTTGACACACCACTTTTAAAGAAAAAACAAACAATGGAAATAACATGTCACTCTCTGAATCAATCCATGGCATAGTTCACTTTAGGGTGCCCTTTCTGCTCCAGCATTAGTTAAGCAGATGTATCATTCACGGGTTCTCATGGACTAACTGCAGATTCCTTTCTCGGAATTATTTAACAGTAGAAATCAATCACTCTCAAGCCTTCTTAATTCAACCACACAGCGGAGACTTTCTGAGTTTACTAGAGCATCCTAGTAAAGGGACGGGAGTGAAAGGGACGGGAGATCTAACACGAAGAAGTCTATTCATAGATCCAGGACCAGAACAATTCAAAACTAGCTCAGTCAGAGCATTCAGAAAATAATGGGGCCAGCAAGATGGCTCATCAGATAAAGGCACTTGCCACCAAGCCTGATGACTTGGGTTCAATCCCTGGAACCCACAGAGTCGTAGGAGAGGAGCAACTCCCACAAGTTGTCCTTTGACCTGTATATGAGCTCCATGGTTCATGTGCACATACACACATACAAATTAATGTATAAAAATATAATGAAGAGAAAATGGATAGTAAAACTTGGATGGAAAAAATTTGGAATGTATTGGGGAGACACAATTCAGTAGTCTTGCCCACTGTAATGGGCAGTTTTGACACCTTCTCTTCCCTGTGCCCCTTGTTTCTGCTAGCCCACAATACATCTGTCAAAACAGGGTCTCTCCCAGCTTTTCCTGTAACTGCCCTGAGCTGAAAATGCTTCAAGTTTATACTCCTCTAACTCTAGCCAATAACTCGCTGCTGCAGGATAATAAAAGGCCAGTAACTTGTCTGGACAAACTCTGAGGATGAATGGTGCCCCAGCTTGCTGCAGGATCAGGCAGAGACTGGGGCCTGGCTTCCACTTGCCCCCTTGCTTGATTTCTTCCTGTCCTCCGCCTGTTGCTCCACTCCTTTATTTTTTCCTCCACCTTCTTCAATCCCCTCATTAATATATCACATACATGAGAATCCATTTCTCCTCTTTGAGAAGACCTGCCCTTAAGATAACCCCATTAATCTTAAAACACAGTAAAATGTTTCAAAACTCTTGAGTTTATCAGAAAATAGACCACAAAGAAACATCATCAGTAGAAACAGTTCCAAAACAGGCGAGTTTTAAATACATAAGCCAAGAGAAAGAATGAATTTCACTGTGGAAGAAGAGGCTAGCCCTACCCACAGTGGGCTGTGCTTCCAGATTGGCTGACAGTGCTATGGAGAAAGTAGCCTCCACTGGGCTGGCCCCTGTTATATGAGCGCAGACTTTAGCAGATAACGGGATGGTAAAGGGGAATTGTTTTGGTTGGAAGGAGAATGAGAGAGAGAGTTGACAACAGGGTAAAAACATGAAGCTTGAGAAGAACGATGGCTCCTCACTTTCAAATTTATACTAAAATCTGTTGGGCGCTGGATGAGTGGAATACCTTTCTTCTTAAAAAAATAAATAAATCTATAATTTTATTAAGATAAAACTGAATGTGTGGTATGAAGTTCATGCTCAGACATTTTCACAGGCACCTACCTGCCAGGTGCCTCAGAGGATTCTACAAGATGATTGTAGATGCCAGTCTAGACAATGCCCAGAACTGGATGATGGATCTTCTGCCACAAGACAGTATTGGAGTGTGGCTAGGGCATAAGATTTTTGTGTGTCAAGGCCCAATGTGAAAGTTAGTCTCCTGAGACCAGGGTTTTGAAATCATTTGTTCCAAGGACAGTCACAAGCCATGGTTATCATCCACCCCTTGCTGTAGCAGCAACCACCCTGAGCACAATAAACGCCCTCCCATCTGTCACCTATACCACAGGCAAGGCAACTGTCACTGCACCACGAGACTTAGAGTCTACCTTTCTCCTTCCGATGTATGGTTCATATCCAAGTCATGGTGTCTTGTTAGTCCATCTTTTTGCTCTCTTGTTGGATATCACACACACACACACACACACACACACACACACACACACACACACACACACACCTACCTTTAATCCCAGCAGAAACAAGTGGATCACTGAGTGTAAGGCTACCTGGTTGACCAGTAAAACCCTATCTCAAAAAACATGCTTCCCGTGTGTGATCTGGGTGTTAAGAAGTCCCGTGGCAGTCTGTAGTGAGGAGATGAAGAGGCAACATGTCTAGGCTTTTGGAAAGTCACTGGGCATGTGAGACATATTCAACTTCTCTGTGGATTAAGGAATGTTCCCAGACTCAGGGGAGTTGTTTCGAGGACTGTGTCTGAGAAAGGGGGAGCTGGGGTGAGGGGACAAACAGTGTGATATTTTTCTTATTAGTGATATTTTGAACATATTTTTTGAGGCCCAACCATGGAAACAAAGCAGGAAGAAACAAGACTATAATATGTGACCCATATCTTATCTTCACAGTTTCTTTTTATTGTCTTCTTTTCATTCTCTCTCTCTCTCTCTCTCTCTCTCTCTCTCTCTCTCTCTCTCTCTCTCTGTTCAAAGGACATGAGATTCTTACTCTAATATTCTATAGCCCAGCTGACACAGGTGTCCATCTCACTTCAAATAACAAGCAGGAGGAGGAATTACCGCTGCTTCCATGTACTCACCCCCCTCCACCCTGCCCATACATGGGCCATCAGGGACAGACCAACACTAGTGGATCCTGCATTGCCACTGTGTCCCCCATCACATCTCTAACACAGAACAAAAGAAACTTCCCAGCTATGGAAAACCTGATTTGTTTGTTTATTTCAACTTTTCTTTAAGAGTTTAAAACTTTGAACATCTCCAAACCGTTGGGGAAACAGAAAGACTGTCTCACAGTCATCAGCTCAATTTAACCGTAGTTAATACTTTGCAATAATTACTTCTTATGCAGAATTTGGGAAGCATTTCAGAGCAAATCACGTGCCTTCAACCATTCCCCCCTCAGCACCTGAGCATGCAATGGCAGGGGACGTTCTCCGCCTTAACCACGGTGTCATTAAAACACCTACAACAGTTATCGGTGTTCCCTCATCATTTCTATTCTTATTCCATGTTACATCCAGGTAGTGACAGTCATCTCGCAAAGGTTTCCCACAGCTGTCCTTTTTTTCTCTGTATGGGATTCCTCAAGGATCTCTCTGCCCTTTGCTCTTCTCTCCTTCTAAGACTTCTCCAGCAGACGAAAGGCCTGCCTCCTCTGCCCCTCTTCTCATGACACTGTTGTCAGGATGAAGCTGGTTTCTGAGTGTAAATTGGTCAGATTTACTAATCAAAGCATGTGTGAACAACTGTCAGACTACTGAACAGACACTACCTGCCCGGCACTGGAAGGTTAGGACAGATGCATCATGAAATCAAGGACAGACTGAGCCTCTGTCTCAACAACACAAAAACAGCTTTTTGGCCAGAAGCAAATGCAATCTACTATGGAGGAGGCTGGCTCTACCCAGAGTCTTATAGCCCAATTTAATAGTAATTAAAATAATAAAGACATTTCCTGGTGGCAATGGATTAGAACAAAAACAAATCCCATGGTAATATCTGAAGATGGGAAGTGTTGAAAACCTGGCACGCCCTTTGCCTGTTTCCACATGTGTTTAACCATCTGTGTGCGTGTGCATGAGTGTACATGTGTATGCATGAGCATGCTCAAACTAAATACAAAATAGAACTTACTTTGAGATAGTAAAAACTTGGAAAGCTTTTTTTTCTTCTTCCAAATGACATGTGAATTCGATAAATATGATGTAGTGCTAAAAAAAAAAGTTGCACTTAGCTTGGAATTTTTAAGGATTAACCCTATTTTGCCTAAGGAAAAAAAAAATGAAGGTCAGAGCTACAGAGTGCTGGGGTCCAATGCTGTGCCCATCAGGTGACAGGAAGAGAACTCAGTGTTTGCCATGCAACTTCCCATTGAGGGTACCTTGTCCACAGTCGGTCACCTAGCAATGGGGGAATGGGACTTCAGTGCAAATATCCCCTTTCCAAACCAGTGCCTTACCACTGCTGTCCAGGGGTTGCCAGCTCCTGCTATTCTGGAAGCTCTGTTGCTTCTTATTTCCTTGCCTGTTATTCATATTCTAGTATAGTAACGGGTGTCTGGAGATGGGGCCACCCAGCTGACAGAGGACTCTGCCTGGTGGTGGAGCCCAGGTCCTCTTTTCCTAAGGTCTCTGAGGCTGTAGGCTGGAATCGCTCCTGGTTCTCAGATGAAAAACTGAAATATCAAATGAGTGGTGCCAGGTAGTGACTGCACATCAAGATAGAACAGCCACTCAGCTTCCACTGTGTCCTCAATTATGCCACAAGTCCCACAAGACACAGATACGCAGTGGAAGCCGGATTAGATTTTACCACTGTCAGCAGGATCCACCTCCCTTTGCCAAGGGGCGTGAATATCCATGTCCCTGGGTGGATCCTTAAAATAAGGTTGTTTTTTTTTCTTTTCTTTTTCCTTTGTTCTTTATGAAGTACACCTCTTGTGTGGTTCGTCAATGGCTCTCCTCTCTGGCTATCTCATGTGTTTGACATCTCTTACTCCTGGCATTTGTTGCTGTGCCGTAGCCAGTGCTGAGGGCCCATCTGCCTGAGCTGCTTCTCTCTGGAACTCCTCATGGGGACAGAAGCTGTGTCAGAGACTGTAGTGATGATTCACATGAATGCCAGCATGTGGGTCAAGCTTCAATCTCACAGAAACAGTCACACGTTCAACAGACATGCCAAAGCCAGAGCCCAGCACTGATGCAACAATGTTGCAGGTGGGCCCACACCAGGAAGCACACTTCTTAAGCAGGGTTGGCAAATGGGGTGTTTTCACAAAGCCACAGGGAGACAAACAAATGAAAAGTTTTAAAAGTTTTATTTAACACAGGACACCACATTGTCTTTAGAGTGGCAAAGCCTCGGCCAGCATGGGAGGGAAGAGACAACCTTAGAAGGGATGCCTCAGTTTCTTGGCAACATGGAGGTCCAGGTATTCATCCAGGAATCTGCTTGCTAATCCCAGGACAGCTAGGACAATCAACAAGGCCAAAACCCCCAGGCTCAGCTTGAAACCAGTGATCCTGCAGGGTAAGCATGAAGGGGTGAGGTGGCTAGTTGGGCTGCGAACAGAACTTTGGGGTCCTGGCAAAGGCTGCTTGCTCCTTGTTGGAACTGCTCAGAACCTCAGAAAGAGGCCATTTAAAATACTTAGCTCATCGTGAAAATTAGAGGGGATGCCACGCCACTGAGGTCAACCAGCCCCTCACCTAAACATTCTAGAAACGATGCAGAATTCTTGCTGGGATTTGCAGCTTGTGCATTGAGCAGATTCCCACCTCCATTTTCTCATCTCATGCCTAATTGTGTGGTTTGGCAAGACTGGCCTCAGGCAACGCGGGTCACTTTGGTCACCAATACTCCCATTGGTTCTTAATCCTCTCAGGAACAGAAAACACACCCTGCTGTACCTTGCACAAACATACCATTATCGGGTTCTCCTTACCTTCCGTCAGTAGTTTCTGCATAGCCCCAGAAGTACTTGTGACGGGCGTATATGTACACGAGACCCAGACAAGTTGCAAAAACTACACAAGGGATAAAATAAAGAAAATGCACAGAACTTAAAGAATGTTTCACAGAATAAAGTGTGGTGACTGAGAAAGTATTTTAAAAATATTTTCCTGACAAAAAATTTTGTGCCCAGAATAAATAATCCTTATGATAATAAAAGAAAAACAACTTTGCTAAGCAAGTGAAATATTTGAATACACAATTTACACAAGAAGATAAATAAGTGTGCCAGTAATCACATGGAAAATGTTTCGACACAATTCAAGGTCAGCAAACTGCTAATTAAAAACTGCAGTGAGAGCCAGTGAAATGGCTCAGTGGGTAGAGGCAAGCTTGCAGCTCAAGTCTGGCTATTGAGGTCAAGCTCCAGGAGGAGGAAGATGAGAGCAGATTCCACACCATTGGCCTTTGAGTTCCATGTGGAAATGTGGCACATGCTTCAACATGCACTGAGCATGCACACACACACACACACACACACACACACACACACACACACAATAATAATAATAATAAGCAAAAATAATTCATTTTAAATGTTTTTAGGCTACAGTGAGATGTTACCTTCATGTACCCAGCAGAATGGCTAGAATTTTTTAAAAATATTTTATTGTTTTTGTTTGGTTGTTTATTTGGTTTGTTGGTTGCTTGGTTGTTTGGGTTTTTTCTTTTCTTTTTTAAATAATTTTTTAAAGATTTTATTTATTTATTATGTATACAACATTCTGCTTCCATGTATATCTGCACACCAGAAGAGGGCACTAGATCTCATAAGGGATGGTTGTGAGCCACCATGTGGTTGCTGGGAATTGAACTCAGGACCTCTGGAAGAGCAGTTGGTGCTCTTAACTTCTGAGCCATCTCTCCAGCCCCTGTTTGGGTTTTTTCAAGCATGGTTTCTCTATGTAACAGCCTTGCCTGTCCTGGAACTCACTTTGTAGACAAGGCTGGCCTTGAACTTAAAGATCCACCTGTCTCTGCCTCCTTGAATGCTGGGATCAAAGGCGTGTGCCACCATGATAGACATGGCTAGAATTTTAAGATCAACAATATAAAATGGTGAGTAGGGATATAGAACAACTAGAATCCACACCCATCCTTAGTAGGATGTAAAATCACACAGCCACTTTGGGGAAAGTTCTGGAATTTTCATGTGAAAGTAAAATATCACTTAATCCAACAATTCTATTCCTATGTATTTACTCAAGAAACAGAGAGACACATATGCATAAAAAGACCCATTCAGGAACATTCATGAAAACTGTGATTGGTCATCATAATTATGAATTATGTGTTCATAACAACCAAGAGATGGAATAGTCTGGAAGTTTGTCATTGGGAGGACTTGATAACCAAACAGTATAGTAACTCAGTGTACTGACACTCCACAGTGAATGAGAGAAATGTATTTGCAGCAACATGGTGGATCTCAGTAGCACTTTGCTGTGGACTGTTGCGTTACACCTCGGGGTGTACTGTATTATTCCATTCACATGAAGTTCTAGAATGGGAAAAACCAAACTGTGCAAAAATCAGAGCCATGGAAGGAGCAAGAATGGATGGGTGCAGGGGCAAGAGTAGGCTTCTTGAGTGGTGGCCGCATTACACACCTTGATAGGGAATTGAGTCACTCGTGTTAAACTCCGTTGAACACCTGAGATCTGTACATTTTATCACGCTTAAGTTTTATCCCCAGAATATGCAAAGCACAATATTGATGTTGCTGGCATCCTGACCAGTCAAAATATTGATATCTTCTCTAAATGAGGCCCCTTCCTCAGCGCCACACAGATGCAAACTGAAGGTCTAGAGCCTCTGTCTGAGACTGTGACATACTGTTAAAGTCACTATTTTACTTGGTCACCAAGACTTTTTTTTTTAATTTCCTGTATATGCCAGGAGTTTTCTAAGGATTTGGTCAGCAGTTGCCTGCTTCTATGAAGTTACTATTCTAGAGCTGGGGCTGGAGCTCAATAGAGAGAGACAGAGCTTAGCCAGCACACTCAGTTCCTTGGGTTAAATCCTCAGCACCCTAAGAAGATAAAATGAAGAGGGAAAAAAAAAAACCTTCTTGTCTACCCATAGCAGATCCTTTATCTTATAGAGGTGTGTGTGTGTGTGTGTGTGTGTGTGTGTGTGTGTGTTGCATGATGTGCATGTTCGTGTAAACGTGTGCATGTGGACAGGCTTGCATGCATGTACATATGGAAGCTAGAGACTGATGTCCACTATCATCCTCTGTCACTACCCTCACCCCACTCTCCCCATCTTTTTTAGTTTTAGTTGTTGTTTATTGTGATCCAGGGTCTCTCGTTGAGCTTGGAGCTCACTGGCTAGAGCCTGTCCCCTTCTTCCCTTCTTGCCACTGCGTTACAGATGCATGTGCCTCTGGGCCAGGCTTTCTGTGTGGATGCTGGGGTCAGAACTCAAGCCTTTATAGCTGGCTTTCTAAGGACTGAGCCATCTCACCAGCCCCAATGGAGTTTTATTCCGTTAATAAAGACAAGAGACAAAGACAGGAAGATTGCAGGCTTGAAAGTGTGGGACAATGTGGGACAGAAGGAACTGGAGGAGTGCTGTCTTCTTAGAAAGGCGTCTGGAGGACACTGTTGAAGGAGGAGGCACCAGAGGATGAGAACAAAGGGACCCAGAGTAGTGACAGAGCTGCCTGGCTTCTGAGGATGTTAACATTCTGGGCATGCTCTCTGTTGAGAATTACTACCCCGACCTGCTGAATTATTCTCCCAAAGCCAATGAACAGCCAGATGTAGCTCAGGAACCAGCTTACTTTGGGAGAGAAAAGAATGATGATACCCAAGAACCCCTTTCCTGCTCGGCAGTCCACCTCATTCAGCCCATCATGGGAAAATCCGAGGGGTCAAGTGACAGAGATGCAATCCCATTATCCAAAGGCACTTCTTTTATTAGTTGTTAATATGCCCTTAGATGAAAAGGAACAGCTACTTTCACTCATGCCATTAAGGAACAAAAGTATGAGTTGAGTAAAGTTTAAAAGTCATTCTCTAAAGGTCATTGTTTCTGAAATTCCTCGGTTGACAGTAAAAATTGCAAGAAAGAGATTGATGAAGGTTCTTTGGAAGCAGCTGGATTTTAGTTTATTTAAATCTTAGCAATCAAATGCATACCCAAATGAGGCCATTACTGTTACCAGGAATCAAAGGGGATTCTATTTCACCAGCTAGAGTGTCCATATAGGTCCACCCCACAAATACATGGGTACACTAAGCCCTCAGCTCAGCAAGGAAACTTCAGCCAAACAGAAAGTACATGCTTGCAGACCTGCTGCATTCAAAGAGCAGCACCATGTCCTTCAGAACACTTTGGGCAAATAGCAATAGACCTGCTATGCCCTTGAGTGGAAGATTTTCTCCACATTGGTGAATATCATCAGGTTGGACAACTTAACATTTGTGCATCTCAGTTTTCTCATATGTAAAGTAGGAATCAATTATTGACTCTGTTTCATATGAAAGTTTAAATCCTACAAGTCTATGAGGTTCAAGAAATAACCGGGCATGCAATAAGTGTCCCATAAACGTTGTTGTAAAAGTGAATTGCTTTTTGTGTTCTGCTCCTTTGGTTAAATTAGATTATTAGATTTGAAGACAAGGTTCATATCATTTTTATCCTTGATTATCTAGCATATAGTTTGTTTCAAGTTATGTATAGCCTATAGCCACATGACCTTGAGTGATGGGGAGTAGGAGGATGTTCTGACCCAAACTCTTGGCCTTGTACATGCCAGAAAAGTATTCTTCCGCTGAGCTGCATTATTAACTCTTGCTTTGTTGTTGTTTTTATATCTCTCTCCTCTTCCCCGCTCCATCGACTCCTCCTCCACTGTTTCTCTTCAGTTACAGGAGGGTCTCTCATGGACATCAGCTGGCCCTGGCACATCAAGTTACAATGGAACTAGGCATCTCCTCTTCTATTAAGGCTAGAGGAGGCAACACAGTAGGAAGAATGGGTCCAAAGAGCAGGCAGCAGAGTCAGAGACAGCCCCTGCTCTCACTGTTAAGCATCTCTCACATGAAGACCAAGTTATACAAGGCCTAGGTCAGTCCCATGCAGGCTCCTGGTTGTCATTTCTATGAATCCCTGAGCCCCTATGAGCCCAGGTTAGTTTTAATCCCTGCTTTTTGAGACAGAGTCTCACTAGACAGCTCTGCCTCGAGATCAGGAGCACTGGAATCTCCAGTACTTACCTCTATATCCAGATGCTAGTGTTTGGATTTATTTTTTTTTTAATTATTGAACTAAATCACCTATAACTTGGATGTACACAGGTATTGGTTCTTATATTTAAAGTCATTATCAGCATCAGTAGCTGTATGGTCATCTATTCACCCTTTAATTGTTTTTAAACACCACGGTCATCTTTGGGATGAGTTGACATGTTCTTATAATTACCTTGATTGAAATACCATCCAGCCGTCCACAGTGTTATGATGAATACGGAATAAGATTCCAAAGAGTTTTGACTGCAGGGAGAAAAATTAAGATGAAGTTGAATTCATGAACAAACATACACTAATGTATTGATTTTCCATCCACAGGTGAGCATTCAATCTATTCAAACAAAAAAATAATGCAAGAACTTACATAGGAAATCTAAAGAGCCTTCCATTTAAAAGGAGTCTTCAAGGTGAGACTCCAACATTGCTCAACTGCAGAGCCCAGCCGAAAACATTCTCATGCACACAAGTTGTCACTAGTGGAGCAAGTTGTGGCCTTTTTTTCTGGAAGACAGCCCTCCAGAGCCTACATATCGGTCTGTGGCTTATCCAAGTACCTCAAGAGGCTACTCAACTACTAAACAGAATTCTCCTTAAAATGTCCCTGACACCTGTAGTTTTCCACTTGAGTCACTTGGGTCATTCAGGTGACCTTTAAATAACTCCCCTAAAACATTCTGAGGTAAAGAAATGAGTACATTTAATTCTCATTCTGTATAGTGGGACTGAGAGAGCCAGCTGACCTGAGAACCAGTTGACCCGAGAGCCAATTGACCTGTGTGCTTTTAAGATCACTGATAGCTCTTGCAGAGGACCCGAGTTCATTTCCCACACCCACATGGCAGCTCACAAAGTCTGGAACTTCTGGCCTCTTTGGGGCCCAGGCACACAAGTGTTGCACAGATATCCATGTGGGCAAAACAATCATAGGCAAAGCAAAAATTAAAATTAGTAGACAGTAGCATCAAATTGCCTCTACTCCATGGGAAACTCAGGCGGAAAATTTGATACTATTTTTTAAGCACAAGGGAATAGTTCTCCAGGAGCTACAATTAATTCATCTGTACCTACCAGAGAAGGAGAAAGATGAGATGGAATAGTCATCAGGTTAGTGGTCAGTGTTATTAACAAATAGCAAAACCAAAGAAGACAGAGTTCTCAATAGTCATTTTAGCATCACTTGAAACCATCCAAGACTAATGTGTGATTTCTGAGTCTGGTAACACAGGCTTGTCATCTTAGCTATTTGGGAAGCTTGAGGCAGATTTGCACATTCAAGTTCAGCCTGGGCTACAGAGTGAATTCAAGGCCAACCTAAGCAACTTAGGGAGACCTTGTCTCAAAATGAAAACCACAAAAATGGGATGGAAGGGCTGGAGAAGATGGTTTAGTACTCGTAGAGGACCTGGGTTCAGTTCCCAACAGCCATGCCAAGTGGTTCATAACCACCTACCTGTAACTCCAGATCCAGGACACTCAGTGCCCTCTTCTGGCCTCTGTAGGCACCCATACACATGTGCATAGACATACATATATACATACATACATACATACATACATACATACATAGCCACACACATAAATAAAAATAATTATAATTTTTTTAAAGAGCTGGGATGTTTCTTAGTGTTTGGGGTGTTTTCCTGGCATTCGCAGGGCTCTAAATTCAATCCCTACCCCCTTATTAGAAATGAGAAAAGTGAACAGTTGACAAATCCCACCCACACATACAGACCATGGCTGATGCAGAATCCTGAAGTACAAGTGGAAACAGCAAGGACCCCCTTTTGCTCTCTAGGGGCCTGAAAATGGGAAATGAGTGGTACTAAAGTAGAAACGCTTTCTTCTCTATCATCTAATCATTTCTTTAAGGCCTAAAAGGCTGTGAGTGGCCCAAGGAAGCACTGCTCTGGAGCTTAACACGAGCCAGAGGCACAGCCCACTGGTACTCAGAGAAGGGACTAAGATGTGTCTTTCTCTGCGTCCTTGGCATGGTTTTGCTTCTGATGGTTTGGTAAGTTTGTAATTAGCTACGATAGGTTAAGTGAAAAGATGCTTTCTAAGTTTCTATAGGAAAAACAATGACAGCTAAAAATAAAGACCTATTTCTCAGCATTTTCCTTTCCTTGGCTAGATCCAGAGAATCTTTTCCAGGGAACAAGAGAGAACAGCACAGGAGGGTTCTAACCCTTTCCAGCCAGTGCAATTTCCTGGCCCTTTCTGGAAACAGGACATAATTGCTCCATCCTTTATTAGGTTTCATGATACACCCTGAATTACTCCAGATGAGTCTTTCCACATCTTCTTATTCAAAATCAGCTGTGACATTTTAAACACCTCAGAAGCATCATCCACTGTTGCATGATAAATAAAAGACCCAGAGACAGATACTAGGGTTCAAGCTTCAAGTTGAAGATCAGAGAAGCAAAGCAGCCAAGCCGGTAAATCTTACCTCTACCCAGATGAAAATGTAATCCTGTCTCCACAAATCTTCAGGGGCAAAAGGCTTTCAGATCCTGTCTCCTCCTCCTTTTATTCCTTTCTCCACCCAACCACACCACTCCTGTCTCCACCTCCATGGTGCTGAGATCACCTTTATGTGAGATGTTTCTTTTAGGACTGGATCAATTTTATGTGGTCAGTGTGGACTTGAACTAACAGAGATCTATCTATGTCTTAATCCTGAGTCCAGGGATTAAAGACATGTGCCTAGCTTCTATTGCTATTTTGATCGCCAGTGACTTTAATAAATCATAAACAATATATCATCACAATTCATAAAAGTCTATTTGCAGGACTTTCTGTGCAGTGAACTAATGACCTTGGTGCTGCATTTGAGGGGCAGAGATACTGCACAGAGTCTTCTGGCCACACCCCGGTTCCACTATAGGGAGGACAGTCGGGGAGCCTGTGGTCTCTTTGGGTCTCTCCACAGAAGCTGACACGAAAATGTGTTTTTGTGCTACTGCCTGAAAGAGGAAGAAAGTCTCTTGGAAGAAAAGAGAAACGAGCATGGAGGGGCTGTTGCGGGTCTTTCCCTGCTGCTCAAGCTGGAGAACAGCCTAGGTGTGGATGGGTCGCCTTTGTGAAGGGCTTAGTGAGACTCCAGATATAAGAAGTATCAGGCCTCAGGTGACAAGACATAGTTGGAGAGAGGGCACTGAATCTCACCTCCTCCCATTGCAGCACCCAGAGCAGCCCAAGGACGTGGCCCAGTGTCTCAGATAGGGTTTCTATTGCTGCAACAAAACACCAAGACTAAAAGACAAATTGGGGAGGAACAGGTTTATTTGGCTTACACTTCAGCATTACTGTTCATCACTGAAGGAAGTCAGTACAGAAATTCAAACAGGCAGGATCCTGGAGGTAGGAGCTGATGAAGAGGCCATAGAGAGGTGCTGCTTACTTGCTTGCTCCCATGGCTTGCTCAGCCTACATTCCCATAGAACACAGGACTTCAGGGATGGCAGCACTCACAATAGGCTGGGTCCTCCCCCTATCAATCACTAATTAAGAAAATGCCTTAGAGGCTTGCCTACAACCTGATCTTAGGAAGGCATATTCTCAGTTGAGGTTCCCACCCTTCAGATAACTCTAGCTTGTGTCAAACTGACATAAAACTAGCAGGACACCCAGGTATGGACAATGCTACAGAACCCAAGGAGAATACCATATGCACTGAGGCCCACCATTTAGCTGATTGAAGCTGGGACTGGGTCGATGGTAGCACCCTAATTTCCAGAAAATGGAAATGCTGGCAATAAGATGCAAGGTGAGCAGGAATTGGGGGTGGGGTGGGATAGAGACCATTGAGATCAGGCAAGAATAGATGCAGCTTCATGTGTACTTACGGAAAAGAAAAGCCTAGCGTACTAGGGCAAGTTACTCTACATTCTGCATCTTAATCCCCCACAAAATGGCTCCCTTGTCCCCTTACAAGCAGGAGTCACTCCTGGACTCACCCAACCCTATGTCCTTATTGGCAGACATGCCTTGAGCCTTGCTTCCTCTGAGATGCAGTGTATCATTTACTTTCCTCATAGCCATGACAAAGTACCTGACAAAAGTAATTGAAGGAAGGATGTGTTTTGTCTCACAGTTTGAGGGTACAGTCCACCACAGAAGGGAAGGCCTGGTGACAGGTATGGAACAACTGGTCACATTGCCTCCCCAACCAACAAGCAGAGAGGGATGAATGCTGCTTGTTTAGCTGGATTCTTCCTTCATTACCTTTAATTTAGTCTGGGGCCACAACCCATGGTGCCACACACATCCAGGGTGGGTATTCCCTCTCAGTTAGACCTCTCCAAACATCTTCAAAGACAAGCTGAGAGGAGTGTCTCCTAAGTGATTTCAAATCCAGGCCATTTACAAGGATTGGCCATCATTTGCATCTTCGTCCGTTTTCCATTATCATCTTTCAGACCCTGGGAATAATTCTGACTGCTGGTTGGAATCTACACTATTTGCTTCTGTCTGCCTGGAAATATTGCTTCACCTTGAAACACCTGGAGTCACAGTCTATCTGCTCATTATCACCCTGTGACCACCCTTCCCCCACCAGAAGTACCTCTGAGCCCCTGAAAGCTCCTACATCAAGCCCCTGAAAGCATGATGGTAAAGCTTGGTGTGCCCCCATGATAACCACCACTGTAAACTGTGAACAGATACAGTCAACTTAAGGGGACCAAATACAGAAAACTGCTTGACTGTGCAAACAGCAGCTAATTATTTTCACATGTAGGACAATCCAATACATAAATGATTTTAGCCTCCTTCTAACTACCTGAACAGCTACACCCTGGTCTCTTCTTAGAGGAATCCTGAGGAAAATTCCTGTGTCAATTGTCCTTCATGAATACAGTTGGTGATAGTTATCTGTGGACTGTCCCCTCCCCTGCATGCCCACATAGGAAAAAATGGGCTGTGTTGAGTCATTTTCTGATCACAGCCTTCATTGTGTAACAACCCTGAGTTCTTTGCACACTGATGCCCCTATGGAAATATGGGGGAGGGGGATGTTCATTGTTTTAAGCAGATGTCACCAAGGGTGCCAAATTCCACACCAGGGAGAGAAACTGAAAAGGTCTTCACTAGAGGGCCAGTAGGGGGAGCAAGTGTCCTGCTTGGCCTGCACTTGAGATACTTTTCAGAATGGGGACTTAAGTTTTGAAACCAGTACCGACCCCCATACATTGTCCTTGTTTTTCTGGTGCTAAAATGTTTTAGGATATGTGAGGTTTAAGGGAGAAAATAGAAAAGGTCTAAAAAAAGCTGAAACCACTGGGCACTGTGATGTTCCTATGTGCCCTGTGTTCCTCGATGAGGTGGAGCAGTGGCCGCAGGCTGTGCCTTGCCCAGGGTAATTCCAACTAGCAAGCAGGGGGATTTTGACTCCATGTCAAGTGCATATATAGCAGAAAATAGCTCTGGGTCCACCCACAGACTCCACCAGCTGTCCAGCTCCATCCATGGGCACAGACTAAGAGCAAATTTTAGGTAGTTCAAAGGTAGCACTTTTATGTTTATCAAAGTAAAGCAGGGGCGTATGTGTGCCTGGGAAGAGTCAAACCATCAGGCCCAGGACCTACCAATCACACTAGACCAATGAAAGCTGAAATTCCCTCACCTATACCCCATAAAAGAAGTACACCTAGAACTTCTCTGACTATAACCCACCCATTAGTCATCCAACTACCCACTCTGGGCATCTAGGGGCCCACAAGCAGATAGCTCTGGCTGTCCCCTGGAGTACAGCTGAACATGACCCCCATTGTATCAGGCAGTCCATACCCACTCAATTGCTGTAGTCAATCCTGTAGGTCACCTACACTGCCCTACACCTCTGGGGCTCAGCCATGTAACCCTGTGAGGTAGGACTCTGCTTGCCTTCAGCAGCTGTCCAAGTGCGTTCTTTGATGCCACATCTGATCTCATACAGCAACCCTCTTTGCATCTGTCTCAGCTCTCTGCCTCTGGCAAAGCCTCCATGAACTTTGTGGTCTTCTAATCTTTTTGTAATCATTCTTGTGTGTGTGTGTGTGTGTGTGTGTGTGTGTGTGTTATAATATATAATTTCCAAGTTAATATTAGTAATTAACATTGAAGTAAAAGAACTTTGTGGTTGCCAATGGCCAGCTAGAAAGGTAATATAAGGACTGTTTGGCAAATAGCAGCCAACAAAATGATGTAGCTTGAGAATTCATTGCTCAATGCCTTCTGACATTGTGCAAACACCCAAACATGCCTATGTTTCTGGCATGATACACTCACATCATCCTCAGGGATATTCTGGTGGAGACTAACCCTGGGCAGTGCTAAAAGTCCCCATTGCCCCATTGCCCCATTGCCCCATTGCCCCATTGCCCCATTTCTCCAATGCCCCATTGCCAGGGAGCCTAGGTCCCCTGACATGTGGACATATGGCCCCTGAAAACTCACACCTGGATCAAAGAGCTGGAAGCTAGGAGACCCTCTGATCCAAGTACCACTGGGACCTTGCTTCAGTAGGTAGACTACAAAGTTTTGATCATGTTTTGGAGTGGGGGAGGAGGTATCAAATTGTGGTCCTGCAGTTCCAAACCTGGTCCTATTTCTAAAACAGGAGTCTCCACACCTGTCTGATCACAGTGTAAGCTCCATGACAGTATGTACATGTGTGTCCTCCATCAGAATGCTGCTGGGGTTCCATTAGCACCCATATATCCCCAGCCTTCTTATTACCAATGGAAGGTGAGAGAAGTTAAATATGTCACTTCTGGGACACCTGGTTAAGTAATTGTTGTAGCATATTCCCCTTTTAGAGCCATAGGAAGAAAGAAGACTGAGGACCTGGGTGGAGGAGCCTGGACATCTGTGACTATGCCAAAGTCACCCCCCACAAGGACACCCAGAGAGAGCAGGGACTAAGGCATAGACTTCATTGTGTTAACCACTCAACTGGAAAACAATATTTGTATGTGTTATAGAGCACACAGACCAAAAAAAAAGATGGGATTCTAAGAATAAATATAAGGCTGGGCAGTGGTGGCGCATGCCTTTAATCCCACTCGGGAGGCAGAGGCAGGCAGATCTCTGTGAGTTCGAGACCAGCCTGGCCTACAAGAGCTAGTTTCAGGACAGCTTCCAAAGCCACAGGGAAACCCTGTCTCGAAAAACCAAAAATAAAATAAAATAAAATAAAATAAATAAATATAAATAGAAGCAGCAATACTGTCCCTTCTCTGTGGGTTACTTAGAGGCAAGAGCTAGCTTGCTGTAAGTAGTAAGAGAAAAGAACCTGTAGTGAAAAAGCTTATTTTGATAATGAATATTACAGTGAAAACAGAGAACAGACACAAGAGTAATAGGAAAGTTAGGCTTAAAACAGTGAAGTCAGGAACACTGGGGAAGATAAGGAAGAGGGCTAGCAACTAAGAGACAGCCAAGCAGACCAGATGAGAGGAAGGACAGGGCTCTGAGCCAGTGTCAGCAAGCCATCTGGCTCCCCTAAAGCCCCAACCTCACCCTATTCCTTGGAGAACATATGCAAGGCACAATTGCCCTTTCATATAACAAAGGAAATTGTGGAGAAGAATTGTTTCTAACGAGAAATGTCTACCTAGTCTAGAAAGGATACCACCCAGACCACCCCAGGCCACACAGACAACCCCACACACAAGACTACAGCCCCACCCATGAGCAAGAAGAAAAAAAGACTATAGCTCCATCTTCGCAGTTGTGAATCAAGCTGCTCATGTATATATGAGAACGAAAACAGCACAGTTTAATTAACAGCCACCAGGACACCTGCAAGGCCCATGGCCAGCAGGCTGAGGGTGATCAGTCAAGCTCAGTGGCTAATAAAGGATAAGTCAGAGATGGACAAAGGGAGGACTTCGCCATCCTTAACTGGGCAGGCAGTGAACAAACAGAGTTGTCATCTCCCTGGTTGGGTTGGGGGGACATGTGTGGGGAGAGAGAACCATTGGCTCTGCCCATGATAGCCCAGAAAACTAACCAATTGCAACAGAAATTACATTGGTCATTGTCTTACCATAAGTCCTATTAAAAACTCCTACATGAAACAATTAGATAATTTCTGTTTTCCTCTCTGGGAACCCCTCCCACTCTCAGGGATTTCTCTCACTTTTCCTTAGCTCACCTCCATTTGCTAACCCCACCCATGTCCGCTTTATAATCTTCATCTGTATGAAACAAGGAACTCAAGAACCACTGTCTCGGGTTGACTTTTAGTGAACATTGACCTTCCACCACCCACTGTGGTGGTTTGATGAGCCCCCATTGGCTCATCTGTCCAAATGCTTGGTCCCTGCTTAGTGGAACTGTTTAGGAAATATTAGGAGGTGTGGCCTTATTGGAGGAGGAGTGTCACTGAGGGTGGGTTTTGAGGTTTTAAAAGTCCATGCCAGCTTCCTGTCATGGCCCCCATTGGAGAGCAGCAGCCATAGCCCTGAGTTACACAGTGAGAGCCTCAAAAAATAAGAATTATTTATTAATTAATTAGTTAAATTGTTCCTTTTGGAGGCAGTCCCCTATGGCAATACAGCAGGAGGTGGACCCTGGTGGCAGCCGGGCTTAAGTCTACCTGTCACCCAGCAACTGAACAACTGGTAGAAGCAGGATGAACACATGAGGGTCCAAGACTTACAGCTCTCCAGATCACCCTGCCGGTCACTGAACTCACCAGAGCCATTCAGTGTCTTGGTCATCCTCTTTATATAACTCAGTGGATGAAGGGCATTTTAGGGCTTCCAGCTACTACCCAGAACTGTAAGCTTCCTCAGGAATGTTCAGAGAAATGACACAGTTGTGATTGTATGCACGCCATCATGTCCAGCATGATGAAGGCCAGAGATATTGTCTACTGGGGCTTGCTGGCTACCAGCCTAGGTCTGGGTGTCAGTGAAATGCTCTGTCTTAAAGGAATAAAATGGAGAGTGATGGAGACACCTGATGTCCTTCCCTGCATGTCTGTGCACACAGCGTGCTCTCACACAGACACACACATACACAGCAAGCAGGACACCTGATATCCTTCTCTGCCTTTGTATGTGCACATGTCTGTGTACACAGCGTGCTCTAGCACACACACACACACACACACACAGAGAGAGAGAGAGAGAGAGAGAGAGAGAGAGAGAGAGAGAGAGCAGAACAGATAATGCCTCCCCTGCCCCTGTTTGCATGTGTGTGTATATGTGTACACACAAGCATGCTCTCACACATATACACACAGAGCAAGATACCTGATGTCTTCCTCTGCCCCGTGCTTGCATACACACACATAGAACAGGATACCCCAATGTTTTCCTCTATCCCTGTGCGGTCATGTGTGTGCATACACACATTATACAATGCAAACACACACGCACACACACACACACACACACACACACACACACAGAAAGATGCTCTCGGCCCCCCCTCTTTTCCTTTCTTCCCTCCCTTTATTCCTGCCTCACTTACTACAAAAATCAGTGGCCTGCATCACCCAATGGTTATAGAAAAAAGGAAAACTCTTATCTTTGTGGATTTCCCTTTAGTTTTTCTGGGTTAAACACCCATTAGGATAATTTCATTTATAAAATTCCATGCTTCAAATATTAAATGAGTCTAAAAAGTTAATGACCACCACTCAGCTTAGGCAGGAAGATGTCATTGAGTTCAGGGCCAGCCAGGACTACATAGTGAATCCTGATTTAAAACAAAAACATAGAAGGCTCTGTGAGTTAAAGTGCTTGCTGTGAAAGCCTGAGTTCAATCCCCAGGGTGGGAAAGAACTAAATCCTGCGCTTTGTCTTCTGACCTATGCACGGGTGCTGTGGCACATGCACACACACACACTGGTAGAATAAAACAACAGACACAAACTACAGCAGAGGAAGCACAGACTAATATTCCTGGAGTAGCTGGATTCAGGATGAGCCAATTTGCATGTGCGAAGGTTAATTTGAGTCTGAAATCTAAGTGTTCAGCATTAAACAGAGAGCGAAGCTGTCCTTCAGTCCTACCCAGTACCAACAAAACCACGGTTGTACATTATACTGCAGTGTTTGTACTTTGGGATCCAGGCTTATACATTACAATAAAATTTTTTGTGTAACAGAAACAACCAAAGTATCTTTTTTTTAAGTTTTTGAGAAAAGAAACTGCAAGATTGGAGCTTCCTTCCCTCACCCCAAGAAAAATAAGAACAACTGGTCAGTTGTTCATCTCCCTTCCTTGTAGAAACAGACTCAGAGGAAAAACACTGATCCTTTTACATTTATTTAGTGTGAGTGTGTGTCTGTGTGTGTCTCTGTGTGTGTGTCTGTGTCTGTGTGTCTGTCTGTCTGTCTGTCTTTGTCTCTGTGTGTGTCTGCCTGTCTCTGTGTGTGTCTGTGTGTGTGTCTGTTTGTGTCTGTGTGTGTGTCTGCCTGTGTCTGTGTCTGTGTCTGTCTGTGTCTGTGTCTGTGTCTGTCTGTGTCTGTGTGTCTGTATGTCTCTGTGTGTGTGTCTGTGTCTATGTGTCTGTGTATGTGTCTGTCTGTGTCTCTGTGTGTATATGTGTGTGTGTGCCTGTCTGTCTGTCTGTGTGTGTGTCTGTGTATGTATATGTGTATGTGTGTGTCTGTGTGTCTGTGTGTTTGTGTGTCTGTGTGTGTCTCTGTGTGTATATGTGTATGTGTGTGTCTGTGTGTGTAAGTCCACAGGCCTGTGTGCATATGCACTTGCATGACAAAGTGTGCATGTGGCGGTCAGAGGACATTTAATGGTATCCATTCTCTGCTTCCATCTTGTGGATCCTGGGACTCAAACATAGGATATCAAGTTTCATGGCCTGTGCCTTTACCTGATGAGCCACCTCTCTGGCCCAGGAAATGTGTTTACACTGCAACATTATCAATTTACTATTTGGACCTACTGCGTAGATTTTACAAAAGCCTTTACTCTAAAGTCATCAAGACATTTGAACTAGGATAGAAAAAGTCATCACAGCATTTGAATGAGTATAGAATTTTTTTAAGTTTTAGCAATAGCATAAAAAATGGGTCTGGATATAATTGTGGTTGCTGTTCTCATGATTTAAAAAAAAAAAAAAAACTGTATTGTGACACAGGAAAAACTGTACTCATCTCCACCGCTTCTCCCTGGGTGAGGGAAAAGGACTCAGGGAAGGAGGTCTGGCCTGCACCCTAGGATGCCAGGACACCATCTCAGCCATCTCGGCTGAACAGATGACTCCCAGCCTGAAGAGGTCTGCTGCAGGAGACACACAGAAGCCACAATAAAGATCTTGAAGTGATGCTGCTGAGATGCAGTTTCTACTCAGAGAAGGACTGAGCAGTGCCTTTGCGCATTTTGGCCATGCTGAAGGCTATGCTGTAAACAGAAGTGTAGGAAAAGGCAGATTTCTGTGAAAGTCACGGACAGCTAAAGGGAATCCATGCCTCAGCCCAGGACAGGAGGAAACAGAGTGCATTCCTTCCTCAGAATGCAAGGAAGCCAATGTGGAAGAGACAAATAAATAGCCAAGCCGGCTTTGCAAAGACTTGGAAAGCCCAAGGAGTTCTGCCAGGTACCTCATAAAAAGTCTATATGCCATACTCATGACAAATGAAATCTGAATTAGCCAGATTTGTCATGAACCTTAGAATTCAAGGCAAGAAGTTGACTAGTGCAATAGAAAATACCAGAAGAAATACAGGGAGGGAATGGGATAGGACTGCCCCACTTTGCCCTTCCATCAAGCTATCTCTCTTTTTTTTTTTATTTGAATTAGAAACAAGATTGTTTTACATGACAATCCCAGTTCCCTTCTCCCTCCCATCCTCCCCTACCACCCCCCCAACTAAAACCCTACCTATCACATATCCTTTCTGCTCCCCCTGGATGGTGAGGCCTTCCATAGGGTGTCATCAGTGTCTATCATATCCTTGGGGATAGAGCCTAGGCCCACCCCCGTGTGTCTTGGCTCAGGGAGTATTCCTTTATGTGGAATGGGCTCCCAAAGTCCACACCTATGCTAGGAATAAGTACTGAACTACTACAGGAAGTCCCGTAGGTTTCCAAGGTTTCCTCACTGAAACCCATGTTCCTGGGGTCTGGATCAATCCCATGCTGGTATCCCAGCTATCAGTCTCAGGAGCAAGAGTTCCCCGATGTTCAGGTCAGCTGTTTCTGTGGGTTTCACCAGCCTGGTCTGGACCCCTTTGCTCTTCACTTGTCCTTCTCTGCATCTGGATTCCAGTTCAGTTCAGTGATAAGTTGTGGGTGTCTGCTTCTACTTCCACCAGCTGCTGGATGAGGGCTATCGGGTGGCATATAAGTCAGTCATCAATCTCATTATCAGGGGAGGGCATTTAAGGTAGCCTCTCCTCTGATTCTTAGATTGTTAGTGGTGTCATCTTTGTAGATCTCCAGACGTTTCCCTAGTGCCTAATTTCTCTGTAAACTTAAAATGTCTCCCTCTATTATGGTATCTCCATTCTTGTTATCTTCTATTCTTCCCCTGACTCAACTTTCTTCTCCCTCATGTCCTCTGCATCCCTCCTCTTCTCCCCTTCTCATTCTCCTAGCTCCCTCCCCCCTCTTCCCGTGCTCCCAATTTGCTCATAGGATCTTGACCCTTTCCCCTTCTCCAGGGGACCATGTATGTCTCTCTTAGGGTCCTCCTTGTTTACTAGCTTCTCTGGCAGTGTGGATTGTAGGCTGGTAATCCTTTACTCTATGTCTAAAATCCACACATGAGTGAGTACATATCATGTTTGTCATTTTGTGATTGGGTTACCTCGCTCAGAATGGTTTCTTTTAGTTCCATGCATTTTCCTGCAAATTTCAAGATTCTATTTTTTTTTTTCTCCTGAGTAGTACTCCACTGTGTAAATGTACCACATTTTCTCTATCCATTCTTTGGTTGAGGGGCATCTAGGCTGCTTCCAGTTTCTGGCTATTACAAATAGTGCTGCTATGAACATGGTTGAACAGATGTCTTTGTTGTATGAATGTGCTTCTTTTGGGTATATGCCTAAGAGTGAAATTGCTGGATCTTGTGGTAGACTGATTCCCATTTTCTTGAGGTGTCGCCATACTGATTTCCAAAGTGGCTGTACAAGTTGGCACTCCCACCAGCAGTGGAGAAGTGTTCCCCTTTCTCCACATCCTCTCCAGCATAAACTGTCATTGGTGTTTTTGATTTTGGCCATTCTGATAGGAGTAAGATGGTATCTCAGAGTTGTTTTGATTTGCATTTCCCTGATGGCTAAGGGAAAGTGCTGAACACTTTCTCATGTGTCTTTCAGCCATTTTCGAATCCTCTATTGAGAATTGTCTATTTAGTTCTATACCCCACTTTTTAATTGGATTGTTTGGTGTTTTGGAGAATAACTTCTTGAGTTCTTTGTATATTTTGGAGATGAGCCCTCTGTGAGATGTGGAGCTGGTGAATATCTTTTCCCAGTCTATAGGCTGCTGTTTTGTCTTTCTGACTGTGTCCTTTGCCTTATAGAAGCTTCTCAGTTTCAGGAGGTCCCATTTATCAATTGTTGATCTCAGTGTCTGTGCTACTGGTGTAATGTTCAGGAAGCTGTCTCCTGTACCAATTGATTCAAGGTTATTTCCCACTTTGTCTTCTAATAGGTTCAGTGTGGCTGGATTTATGTTGAGGTCTTTGATCCATTTTGACTAAAGTTTTGTGCATGGTAATAGGCTTGGGTCTATCTGTAGTCTTCTACATGTCTGCATCCAGTTATGCCAACACCATCCATCAAGCTATCTCTTGACTCTAAATTCCCCTTGATATTATAAGGGTTTGATTTGGTTGGTGGGGAGTGTTGTTTTTTGGTTTGCTTTGGATTTTTGGTTTTGGGTTTTTTTGGGGGGGTTGTTTGTTTGTTTTTGGTATTTCAAGACAAGATTTCTCTGTGTAGCCCTGGTTGTCTTGGAACTCACTCTGTGGACCAAGCTGTCCTTAGACTCATGTAGATCTGCCTGCCTCTGCTTCCCAAGTGCTGAAATTAAAGGTGTGTGCCACCACCCCCGGCAATGAGCATATTATTTTAATCCTATGACTCTTCCACTAAGGTTAAACAAACAAAAAATTAAGTTCTGATGAATGAATTGAGCTTGTGTACTTATTTTATAAATAACTTCAGAGAAATATTTGGAAATGGTGTCCAACTTTGTTTCTAGGACGAAAGGAGCCCAGTTATAAAAAAAGGGAGGGAGAAAACACTAACTTGAAAGAGAATCAAATGTGTGGAAACAGTGAGAATGAAATAGAACCAAGGAGTGGCCCTCAGATCTAACCTGCTGGAAGCCTCACACAGACAGAGTCAGCTCTCAGTTCAACAGAGGTAGAGTGAGGGAAGCTGAGGTCTCCCCCAAGGTGATGTTATAAATGGTTTGAGTCTGAGAGCATGAGCCTATCACAGGCACCACCTTCAGCCTGTGCACATACCACTTACTAGTTTTCTATAAATCAGTTGTTAGGGTTGGTTGGTTTGGGGGGTTGTTTAGTCCCTTTTGTGGTTTCCTTTTGTTTGGGGTAGGGAGTATAGTTTTGTGGTGCAACCCAAGGCAATCTGTACACAAAGCAATCCCTTCACCACTGAGCTCTGTCCCCAGCTCTTGGTTACAGGGACTCACTGTGTGGTTCAGGCTGGCCTTGCTTACAGCAGCCACCCTAGTTCAAATTTCAGTCCACTCCAATTCATGTGGCTACATCCCATCCCAGGCTCTCATGTGAGGTTTTCAAAGCACAAACCTTGGTCAAGGAAAGCCGACCAATGGTGATCTTTGGTCCTCCTTGGCTATATACTCCAAAAGGGTAAGGTTTGTTCACCCTTTTGGTTTGTTCACTGATACAAGCTAAGCTATACATGGAGACACTCATAAATATTTAATGTGTATTTTTGTTTAATGTGTGACATGAAAGCCAAAGTTCAAAACAGATACTAACTTGAACATGAAGACCATAAGGACTTGGGAAATTGAAATAGGTAGGATTTACCTTGTGTGGTTTGATATTATTAAAATTTGTTAAATGTTATTTAAACAGAAATAATGACAGACAATTTTTAAGTGATTAATGTAATCCCCAAATGGAAAACTGTGCCCATGAGACCCAAGGACATATGATTTAACATCATCAACAATGGCAGGGGAAAAGCAGAGTGAAAATCAACTCCTGGGGTTGGAATGATGACCTCCCAAAATGGTTCAGCTGGTAAAAAGTAGAAATTTGGGAAATTCTCCAGAAAGAACAAGAGTCACCAAATATGAGAACTTAAGATAAAAGAAAACTAAAGAGTCAGCTCAAGAGCAACTAGCATGTTTCAAAAAAGAATGAAAACACAAAGAAGAAATTGGGGGAGAATACTTTTTTAATCTCTGGGACAGAAGAACATGAGTTTCTGGACCACAAGGAGGCCTGCTCTAGAATTCAGCATGCTGTAATACAGAAGAGGTCTGTGGGGCACAGAGCACCCCAGAACCTCTCAACTGTTCCCACACCACATGGCAAATGTCAACAATACCCAAAGTCACTAGAAAGTGATGGAGCAATTGTCTCACAATTCTGAAGGTGTAATGATTTAATATGGAAATATATAGACCTACCCAGCCATCAGTGATGTGAGGCTGGGGTAGGCTGTATCCAAATAGAACAAGCCTCAAAATTCTACAGTCCTGAGATCCTCTCAGGAAGTGTTTAGACATGTCCTAGAATGAATCTGAAAGTTCCCCCACAGGCCCATGTGTTACAGAGTTGGTGGTGTAGTCTTCAGAGACTGGAGGTAGTCAGAGGGTAAAGTTCATTGGTGATATACCCTTGAAAGGGATGATGGGGCCTAGACTCTTTCTTTTTTGCATCTGCCCATGAGGCGAACAGGGTTTGCCCCACCACATGCTGCCCCATGCATGATGTATGTGCCACCAATGTCCAAAGCATGTTATCTAAAACTGAGCCAAAATAAATCTTCCTTCTCTCTAAGTTGCTGATCTCATGTATTGATCACTGTAACAGAAAGATAACAAATGTGCTCCACTAAAATTAAGAGACAAAAACAATGCAAAAAGAATTGTAGTCCAGATAGCAGGAGATCCAAATCCAGAGAGTATAAGCAAATTCTAGGAAGGCAACAGGAAGACCAGAATAACAGCCTTGCAGTAGCTCTAAGAGCATCCTCTACTGTAGTGAAAGGGAGGAGGATTCGGGCAGATGGGCTCAAAGCAGGAAGAGGATGCCAGCAGACTTCCAGTTCATCTGAAAATACTCACAGGGAGCCTCAATTCTATAGAGGCCTGAGAGTGAAATTAAGGCAGCAAAGAAGCAGTTATTAGCCCTAAGAAAAATAAAACCTGCACAAGAAGGAAATATAACCACAGAGTACTATGCAGCTCTACTTCCAACATTGTTTACTTAGTTACAATGGTACAAACACTGGCTCCAGGTTTAACACAGCAAAGTGACTATAGACCAACTACGTGATTAAAAAGAGAGAATAATGTGACTAGCAAGGCCTAAAACTGTGGACAAATAAACATCAGTGAGATCACAGTGTTGACAGGCACAAGGGACAGTGACTTGTAATAAGACTTGTCATTCCACTCTGTTTCCAGGCTGTGCACTGGCATAAAGTAAACATTTACTCTTAGGTATAAAACACACTGGCACCAAACCAATGCTTGCTACTTGACCTACCAAAGGTATTTAAAGACAACTAGGGTGGGAATGGCTTCTCCTTGTATGGTTTGATGTTACTTAAAATTGTCTTGTGGGCATTCCCTGTACACTTTGAAGCCAAGGGGAAGATCAGTCTATAAAACCCTTCTGAGAGCAAGAGACTGACCAAGAGGCCATGTTGTCAGCTCAAGGGCTTGCCTTACCAACCAAAATTCAAAGTGAAGTGTAATTTTTTAAATAGCCAAAATGAGACAAGAACTATGCAAGAAAAAATACAGATGAACCTTACTCATGGACATAAAGAAAGAACCCAGCAATGAGTAAATATTGATAAAGACAATGCTCTCCCAAGCACTAGGCTTTGGGGTGATGTGTAAAGGTTACCCTAACTTCTACAGGAAAGTGCACCGTGTTTATGGCAGAAGGTACTGTGTGTCTGAAAAGGCAGGCAGCACAGAATGCTAAAAAACACTGAGGACTCATGTGACTTGGGACAGCTTGTTCTTACATGCTTCGGATCTTAGGAAATGGTTCTTGAAGAACTTGGCAGAAGATGAAAAGAAATTATAAAATAGTTCCACTTGAATCTACTGAACCCTCAGGGGCTGGAGAGGTCCCTTTGGCCAATCCACAGTGCTTGAGAGACACTACCGCTCTTCCCAAGTTGCAGCCTTTTGGGTGAATAGGCCAATCCAACTAGATCACTAGATCTGTACCAAAGTTGGGTAGATAACATACACTGGACGATTCATGATGGCGGAACCTGAGATGGGTGCAGAGTGACTTGTCGTGGTTACTAACTGAAATGAACTTAGGGCCTTCTCTATTTCTCTTTCCCATAATCAGAATCTGTCTGTTTGTGGCTGGCCTGCCTATTTTGGGATGTGTGATTGCACTGTGAAACCCCAAGACTATGTTAAACAAAATCAACCTTGGATCAGGGGGCAGAGCCAGCGACTAGTTCACAGGAATTAGCCATAGAGAATAAGGAGTAGTCAGGAAGATTGATAGAGAGACACACGGGAAGGAGTAGAGAGGATTAAAGATTCATGGGCATTTTTTGGTTTGAGACATGTGGAGAAACAGTCTCTTGCTGGGTCTCTGGCCAAAAAGGAAGGTCAGCTGGTTGCTTTTGGGCCTCTCTGACCTAGCAGGTTTTCACCTTAGCATCTGACTCCTGAGTCTTTATTGGTAAATAGAACAACTTGGTTAAAAAACAATACCTGCCTGTGTGAGAAGCATTACTTACTGTGCACGAAATATTCTCTCAAACTCTGGAGCCCCGGAGACTGCCGGGGCTGCAATCTTGTATTTTAATCTTGCTCGTCCAACATGCAAAGCAAAATAAACTGCAAGGGAAAGGAATGTGGTGTTAAAGTATGGCACATCACTGGTCATCAGCAAAGTGTGAGTATAGTTGGGTACCATGGCTACTTACCAGAAACCATCAAATTAAACCAGACTGGCCAGTGAGCCCCAGGTACCTAACCATCTCTGCCTCCCTGGCACTGGGATTGCAAGCCAGCACCACCATGTCCAGTTTGTTTTGTTTTGTTTTTACATGAGTTCTGGGGATCTAACTCAAGTCCTTGTGTTTGCAAAGCAAGTTCTTTACCACCTGAATTATCTCCCAGCTCCTTCATCTCCTCCTTTCTTCATAATTACCTCCCACAGTCTATCATTTCCCTTCCCATTATCGCTCCCAGTTTCGTGTCCTTAACTGTTGCCTGAAACACAACTTGGTCTCATTTTAATATCTCAACAACCACTTCTGACTGACTCACTGTTTTAAAATCCCATACCAAGTCTGTGGTTTCAGTCTCTGTGGGGTGAGTACTTGTAGAGGGGCTTTTCATCCTGATTCAGAGCACACCTGCCCTTGGACAGGAAGTCAGGACTGAGCCTGGCTTAGGAAGGGCTCCCTTTATGGGCTCCTTTTCTTCGCTTTGGCTCCCAGTTAGCTGTAGCATAGGAGTTAAACTGTGAAAAGGGACACCTAAGTATGTGCTGTCTTAGGACTGAAACAATCCGGAAGGTGGACATTGATTCTTTTCAACCTTTCTGAGCACTGTAATTTCAGACAAGAGACCAAAAGAGGGGAGGGATTCTGTCCATTAGGAAAAAACTTGGAACTTGGTCTTTCTGGCCACCACTGTTCCCCCTCCCACCCCTGTGCTGTTACTGTGGCTTCTAATTTGTTTCATGGCCCTGAAGGAAACACCTAGGGACTGGAAACAATGAAGGCTGTGTGCTCCTAGATTGACCAATGAGCAGTGGCACAAGAACATAGGGCTTCAAAAGGGCTTGTGAATAAGCAAACAGTCGATAACCCTAACACTAACTCCAACCCTAACCCCTAACCACTAACCACTAACCCCAACCCTAACCCTAACCCCTAACCCCTGACCCTTACTCCTAACCCTAACCCTAACCCCTAGCCCCTAAACCTTACTGCTAACCCTAACCACTTACCCCTAACTCCTAAGACTAACCCCTAACCCTTAACCCCTAACCCTAACCCCTAACTCCTAACTGTTACACTAACCCTAACCAAGTTCAGTTTCTCTCAACACTGTGAACTACATCCAGTAGGCACCTGTCTGCCACACCAGCCAATGTGAGGACATTGATCGGTAAATGGGAGAGGTGTGTGAATACCCACAATGGGAAGGAATATTTGGGTTTGGTGCCAACCTCTGGGGTAAAAGCCCCAACCTATACTCTCAGGGCTCAGGGCCTCAGGAAGATCGTGGCTGTCAATGACCACAATAAGTGTGAATAAAACATTTTATCCGTTCTGTGGAAAGACTGAATTTCTCTTCTTATGATCACCTTTGTTTTGCCCATATTTCCTCTTTCCCAGGG